>NC_140961.1:107383520-107446020 GCF_056783735.1 Eptatretus burgeri | reverse complement strand
TAGGAATTAATAGAAACAACAACCATCTTCACCGAATAAAACAGTGGGTGATATCATACAAAAGAAGCAAACTTTGGTGGAAATCCACGTGTGCTTTCTATTCCTTTCAAGCCAATGGCATTGTATACCACTAAATTCTGGAGCACTGAGTTGTAATTATTTCATCGGATATCAATAAATAATCATTTTTCGTTTGTCCAGCATTTCGTCAACTCCTGCAAAGCACACTTGAATGCAACACAATTTGTTTAAAAGAAAAAAAAGTATATATTCCAAACGAGCACAATGAGTTGCTGATTTTGATTTTAAATGACACCCCATTGGTGAGTAAAAGAAAGCCAGCTTGCAATTGACACAATAACTACTGTAGTTCACAACTATATGATTGCAATAGTGTAAATTTATTGCTGTGAAATTTTGAGTGGTAATTATAAGTATATTGATTGAACTGTTCGGTTGCAGAATAAAATGAGCACCCCTGATTGCAAACAAACTTTAGTTTATCAGTGCATGGTACAAACACCATCAAATGGACGACAATATTAGTAGTTGGTAGCATGTCCTTTGGCATCATACTGTGCTTGAACTCGTGCAGGCATCAAATCGATGATATTGTGCACGACGGCCTGACAGACTTTTGCCAAATGTAGAGTTAGTAGATTTTGCTGTATCTATTGTGTATTACTTGGCAGTGGTTGGCTTTTCCACAGCTCCTGATTCATGTTCCCAAACGTGTTCCATTGTGTTTGTGCCAGGTCCCCGCGGTGCCCAACGAAGAAGCTGCAGTCCATTTCATCTCTTCGAGGCAGAAGTGGTCCTGGATATATGGCAAATGGCACCATCTTCCTGCAGTAAATGTGTTCCACACAGCAAAATGCCTTGCTTGTATAATGGCGAAAGGGGTTTTTTGTCGATGAGCAAGACATTTTGCAGTGTGAAACACAATTACTGCAGAAGATCGACTTACCTCCAGAACCACCTATGCCTGGAAGAGATGGGGTGGGTTGCAGCTTCTCTTCTGGTTGCTACAGAGTCCTGGCATGAAAGCCATCAAACATGTCTGTCTTCTCGGAATATCGATCGGGAGCGATGGACAAGCTAACCTCTGCCAAGTCGTACGCAAAAGCTGCAACAAAATCTACTCTACATTTGGCAAAATCAGGATCAAATTGTCATGCAGAAAATCAATGATTCATTGCAGTCACAGGTTCAAGTACCATTTGATACCAAAGGACCAAATACGAATTCAAGTCATCCGTTTGCTTTGTTTCCATGACAGATTGTTAAAATTAATTATATTTATATTCAGGGTTGTTCATTTTCTTGTTGTACGGCATTCTATGTGTATAATCAGAGAAGATACAGACAGAGGAAAGTGAAAGTTAAGGATTAATGAAAAATGCTCCTAGCGTTTGTGGGCCTTATGAGTCCTGGTTTGATGATGAAAGAATCTGAGACTGATTGCAAACTTTTTGTTATGCTTTAAAAAGAAAATGCGACAATTACTGACCACCAAGTTTATTTCTACCAAGAAAAAAATATTTAAATAATATAAATACAATTGAGCATGTACAAGAGCATCATTTTTCCACAAAGTCCCCTTCATTTTCAACACACTTCGTCCATCGGTTCACAAGCTTCTGTATACCCTCAGAAAAAAAATGTTTTTGTCTGAGTGATGAGCCACACATGCACTGCTTCTTTCACTTGTTGGTCACCGGCAAAGTGGCGGACTCTTAAAACGTCTATGAGGGGACCAAACAGGTGAAAGTCTAAAGGGGGCAGGACTGTACGTAGGATGCCCCAACACCTAAAAGTTCAATTGCCGGAGGGTTTTCACACTATGGACAGCAGTGTGTGGATGGGCATTGTCATGCAACGATGCAACACCCTTTGAGGGGAGCCCTTTCCATCGAAGAGCTAGTTTGAACGAGTCCTGGAGCATTTCAGAGTAATGAACGCTGTTTACCGTTGTGCCCCCCTCTTGATAGCATTCCAAAATTGGGCCTTGTGAGTCCCAGAAAAGTGTGAACATCACTTTTCTGGCCGATGGTTGACTTTTCAACTTATTTTTGACTGGTGATAGCAGATGTTTCCACTGCATTCTCTGGCGTTTGCTCTCTGGCTCGTAATGGCGGATCTACATCTCATCTCCATTGACAATGCATCTCAAAAAAACATTCCCTTCATGATGAAAGCGGTTCAAAGGGCTTTGTCAGATTGTTACACGGTTGCGCTTGTGCTCTTCAGTGAATCGTTTCGGAACCCATCTTGCAGAAACTTTATGAAAGCCAAGTCGGTTGTTAGTCAGGTCAATATACAGTTTAACCCCCAAAAAATTGCTACAAAAGGTTTCTCAACTGATTCTGGTAGGTTTTAGTGTACTTTATAACATACTAAAAGTTTACCAAAGTATGACCCCCAGAAAAGTGTTTTTTTCAAGATTGTGTCCAAGATGGCTGCCGAAACCTTTTAATGATCATAACTCTGTAACTATCAACTCAAATTTGATGATCTTGGTGTCTATCCCTAGGTTTTTGGGGGCAAAGAACACATTAAGATCATAAAAAATGATGTTGGCCTATTATGTAACACAAAATTCCAACCTTTGTCCATAGAATAAGTTTTAGAGCGTTCAGTTTTGAGTGTCATCCTCCTCCTCAGTATCGACCTCTTGAGTGTTGTTTGGATTGTCACAGTTTTCAGTTTGGCAAGGGCCACATGCAGCAGTGCAGGGGAGTCCATAGTGTCTGCAGCTTCATCGAGAGGATTTGCACCCCCTCGAACAGTTGCAATGGATAATTTTCAAGAGTTAGTGAGGCGCAGCATTGTTTTGGGTCATAATTGGAATTAACTGATCATTTTCCTGTTTCCATCCACATTCAGTTGGGTTCATTTCATTTGCCATCCCCATCCATACCATAATTTGAAAGTACACACGTTGGCTATGGAATCTTGTTGCAGGTGATGTTGGTGGAAGCCTTCAGGAGTGACAAATGCTTGAGCAGTTGCCACTTTCTTGGTGAAAATGATATGGCGCAGTGATGATAGCACATCATTAGACTTGCCACCAAAGAGATCAACCATCAGGTCTTTTCCAAGATCTGACATGTCCTTTTGAGATTTGTTTTGAAGGATGAATGCACTAGCACAGGACTTCATGACAGGATCAGATTTCACTAATTTTCGGAAGGCTGACTTTTTTCCGATGCCAAAAATCCTTGAAGTTGAATCACAACCTGTGTAGGCATGTACAAAGAGCAACTCATTGCACACATCGTCTCCTAAAGTGTCTTTCAACAGGTTAATGTTATACACTTTGTGTTCTTTTGACTGCATGTTTGCATCAGAACGGAAGTAGATGATCTCATTGTCTGTTCTAGAGTAATGAAGGAGCAAGATCAGCAAATCTGTATCCTCACCGACCAACATTGTGGTGCAATGATGGGATCGTTCAACAGTTGCCTTCGCGATATCAACTTCGGCATCCCCTTTTAGTTAGTGCTGTGCTGATGAGAGCAATCATGTCTGCCTTGTTTTTGTCACTAGACAAAAAGTCCTCCTTTTTGCCTGAAAACTCTGTTTCTGCAGTGAAACTAACAATTACTGCATTTTCTCCATAGACAGTCTCAAATATGTTTTGTGACCGGTCCCTTCCATGAGAGTTCCTATGGCCCCCAGCAAGTTCATAAGTGTATGGAAACACCCCAACATCAGAACAATGCCTTTCAGGTGACTACTTTGTGGCACATCAATGATGATTTTGGCAGCCTTCCAATACAAGGGCTGGTCAAAAGTTACAATGGTGGTAAGGTTGCAAACAAAGTCTAATGTCGACACAATGCACGATTTGTCTCCAGAGTACATATTGATCATAGGCAAGAATTTGACTGACGACTGGCCAGGGTGGTGGCTCCCCTGATGCAAGATATGCATCATCCCCTGCCAATTCCGTGTTGCCTCTTTGAAGCCGAGGGAGACTTCCCACAGAATATCGATCCTCTGGTCACAGTCAAGAAATCTCGGCAGGTCCTCGAAGACTACCTCATGACAAGCATGCCTTGCAAACCTGTACTCCAAGATAGGAATTTTTGTCTTGTTTTCAGTTTTCAGTTCTGAGATCTGTCGTCGCGGAATGAGACGGTTCGTCCATTTTCCAGGGGTGACAGAGGCAATGACACCCATTCCATGAAATGTCCCTTTGCCATCAATAGTGATAAAGTTGTGATCAACATTATCAGCAGCAAAGAGGACAGACATCTCCAGGAAATCTACATCACCACCTAGGATAGGACATCAGGTTCCACACAATTCGCTGCATTTTTTTCAAATCTGATCACTTCTGTGTATGAGCAACAGAATCCCATTTCATAAAGAGTATCCACAAGGAATTTCGAATGATACAGATGATGGATTTGCACAGCAAGTCCCCACTTGTAGCGGTGCAATGACAGCTCGTCGGCGAACTGCCTGAATTATGGCATGACCAACTGCCGCAACCTTGCGTCTTGTGTCTTTCCCAATGAACAATGTTTCCAGTGCTGTCCGCAGACTAGTCGGAATGAACGATAGGGCTGAATCAAGTTTTAAATCCTCACTACTTGGATACTGATTTGTCACGATACTGATATCAAACCTGAAATTTGATATCATTTCTGATTAACCTTGCAGCAGTTTCAATAATAGCGCGTTTTGGGGACTCATCATCGCCTTCCTGACACTTTTGCTTGTAGTATGATCTCAAAATCTGCGAGGTTTGTTCTCTCATCATAACAATATCATCCAAGCTTTCTCCTTCAGACAAATGAATTGAGTCCTCAAAGTGTTTTTTAAGACACTTTTTCAAAGTGTAATTGTCATACGGTTCCGAATCGGGATTGCAAAGATACTCTTTCATTCTGAGGCTCAAAGATTAACAGTTAGTTGTCCCTCATTGTTCCGTTCTAGGTAAGCACACATTTTCTGAAATGCTTCATGCTTATCTTCATTTTGAGGACGACCAGACTTTCTGCGCTTGGCATCGGGGGCATTCTTTAACTCTAAAGGCACAGACTTAAAGGACTGGAAATTTCCACTACACAAATGAAGATAAAGTCCGTCTGCTGCATGTAAATCTCGTAAATAGTATTCAATTCGACCCTTTACAGTAAGTCCCCAATCATCTGAAAGCGATTCACAGACCTCCAAAATTGTCTCCACAAATTTGTCAGTCAGTACCCAGCTAAAGTGTTCCTTGTCCAACTCAATTTTACATCCACAGAATATGCAATCCTTTTCACTGTCAAAACCTCCACTTGATTGTCTTGTGGTTCTCTTTGCTGGCACAGAACCACTACTCTTCTTTGCAACATGGTTTTTAATGTTTTTATCATTTACGTATTGTTGGCGACAGCTTTTATGCACTTAAGTACGGCTTCAACTACAAGATCGTCCTTCCGCTTTACACTGGCTTCATTTATTCCCTTCGCCCCCTTCCACTGAATTGCAACCCAGTTATCACTGGAATCCTCAATCTCCTTCTTGCAGATAGGACAAAAAGCTTGACTGGCTGTGCTTGCACTCATTGTTGAATCTGAAAAAGAGAAAGATGAGAATTAGTGTCACATCTATAGTAGTCAGGTCAATATATGGAAAATGCCCCCTCAAACCCCAAAACATTGGTACAAAAGGTTTCTCAACTGATGGCAGAACTGAAAATATGGAAAGCCACTGCAGCAAAAAATCTCAACTTACGCTATGTGATATAAAAATGGTTACAATGTGTTCATTTTTGACGCCATATTGGATTTTTATGTTACATAGGAGGCCAACATCATTTTTTATGATCTCAATGTGTCCTTTGCCCCCAAAAACCTAGGAATAGACACCAAGATCATCACATTTGAGTTGATAGTTACAGAGTTATGATCATTAAAAGGTTTCAGCAGCCATCTTGAAAAAAACACTTTTCCGGGGGTCATACTTTGGTAAACTTTTAGTATGTTATAAAGTACACTAAAACCTACCAGAATCGGTTGAGAAACCTTTTGTAGCAATTTTTTGGGGGTTGAGGGGTATTTTCCAGATATTGACCTGACTGTGTTAATGATTTCATGTGCAGAACCATGACTGATGTTCAGATGTTGTGCCACTTTGTCAATACTCTACCGTTGGTTTTCCTGAAAAATGGCACGGACTCGTTCAATGTTTTCTTCTGTTTTGAACATGGTACTTCAATCATATACACTCCGCTGTGGTAAAGCACTGTTCCCATATTGTGAAGAAAGTCGGCAATGGATTTCTGCCCCAGTACACCTTCATCCCACAAAAATCGTATCACTGTATGCTGCTGCTTTTTTGGTGCAAACGGACAGGGGAGCGGTCATGTTAACTCCCTTACAATGACACAACTACTGACTGTTCTAGATTGAAACTGCTTCACAATGGTGCAGATAATTCATGCTTACACCTGCAAGTACAATAAGCAATGTAGTCAACACAACACAGTTTTGAGTCAATCATTGCGGATACTTTTCAACTCACCCTCATATGTATGTGTATATATATATATATATATATATATATATATATATATATATATATATATATATATATATATATATATATATATATATATATATATATATATATATATATATATATACACTAGCGATACCCGTACACATGCACGGGATAGCAGTACAACATAGCTGGTAGCAGACGACAGACCATACACGGGGAATGACAAAATACGCATTGTGCAAAATGCAAATGGTACTATGGAACGCCAAGACTTCCCAAACATTGTCGGCATGTCTGGTAAGTGCCACAGCAGTTTCATAGGGATCGTGTGATGGCGAGCCAAATTTTTAGTGTGCAAGCTTGATATTATATTATAATATAATATATATATATATATATATATATATATATATATATATATATATATATATATATATATTTTATACTCTATATAAATAGGATTGTGGGGGGTGGAGTTGAGATTATACATTGTAAAAGGAAAGACGTGCTTCCAACCAAAATGTAACGAGATGTACTCTACTAATTAAGTAAAAAAAAATCAAGCAAGAGTAGACCCTGTCTCAGGTTACGTTTCACCCACTTTCCTTGCGAGCTTCCTCAGGCCAATAGACTGAGGTGGCAAAGTCTATGAGGTCTGTCCTTGATTCTGAGTGTCAGAAAGCAAACACCCATGGCTTGCATAATGATGCTTCCTTCGAGGCTTTCCTCAGGGTATCAAAATCTCAGTGAGGGTGGCAGCATGTTTTATTTGAGTCCAATGTGGTTGAATCGCAGATGCAGGTACTCCATGGAGCGTCACTCGTGCGACTTCATGAACGAGCGACAAAGCTTCAAGGTTTCAACTCCATATGCATCTGTTATAGTTGATATAAGATTTGAGCAGTTGGGTTGATGCATTTTAAAAGGAAAAAGGTACATCCAACCAAAATGTAACGAGATCTACTCTGCAAATCGACCTCTATTGGACTGAGGAAGTTCACTGGGAAGCGTGTGAAACATCAACTGAGACAGGGTCTACTCTTGCTTCTTTATTACAAAGTTAGCAGAGTAGATCTGCTTACGTTTTGATTGGATGTGCCTTTCTCATATATATATATATATATATATATATATATATATATATATATATATATATATATATATATATATATATATATATATATATATATATATATATATATATATATACCATCGACCTACTCTTCACAGAGTGTTTAAGCTGCCAAATCATTTTATTGGCAATGGTTATGCTGGGTGGTTTGCCAGTGCCTTCCCAGCAGTCTATCCGGGCAGGAATTTGGGATTTGTTGAGGGTGCTGGCGATAGCTTGCCTACTCTTCGCGAATGATGCTATGAGATCTTTAACGTACAATAACTAATGCTGGCAGATAGGCTGCTGAATGGTACCTCCACCAAAGCCGACACAGTGAGGCCTCAGCAAGTCTGTGAAACACCAGGGTGACAGTTTATTACTGGGCCAAGATTCAAACCCAGGCTTGAGAACTCAGTCTGGAGTGTGCATACCTTGAGACTATAATATCCGCCAGTAATCTATTCAAAAATGGAGGTGTGTGTGTGTGTGTGTGTGTGTGTGTGTGTGTGTGTGTGTGTGTGTGTGTGTGTGTGTGTGTGTGTGTGTGTGTGTGTGTGTGTGTGTGTGTGTGTGTGTGTGTGTGTGTGTGTGTGTGAAGCTTTATGCTAAAGTGTTCCTGTTGTCCTGGAATATTAAAAATGGTACCGATGGAAAGTTAATAATCGATTTACTTAGAACACAAATTTCAAAATTGTAAAAAGTCACCTCCATTGAATCAAAAGGTGCCTTTTAGCGCAGGCCTCATTGATGAATGTGGCAGTTCCGATGGTACCATTTATATTATTCGACAACTGCAGGAACCTTTTGATAGAAAGCGTGACAGACATGGAAGGAACACACAAAACTATAAATAGTATAGAAAGGAGCATACAAAAAAAAAAAACACACAGCCACGATGACAACAACGATAGCAGCAACTGTGTGACAAAAGATCCTTTTTTGCATATTTCACTTCATTTTACATCCTCATTGAGACTCACACGGATGGACATGCAATGTGGTGTGAAGTGCGACATGGTTTCTTTTCATTAAACCCGTCAGTGAAGCGATCGTTAGGCACTGCTAGTGAGTACCCAAACAGCTTAGATGTGTGTCAGGCACCCCCTGTTGGTTAAGAACATTGCAGCACAATGGTTCATATGGATAAGGTCACCATTCCATTTGAGAGGTTATAGTGATATATATATATATATATATATATATATATATATATATATATATATATATATATATATATATATACATGCAAATTATAAATTTTGGAATTTTGTTTAAGATTTTATTTAAAAGTTTACCAAATTTTTTTTATCTAAAATTATAAATTTATTGACCACAGGCTGTCATTCAATACTTTTTGCAAGTCAACATTCCAACTGTCTTTTAATTTGCATATTTTTTTACATGCTCTACATTCGCCGAAATGAGAGCCGATGCAGTCTCTTTTTCTCGCTCACCTCCATGTTATGTAGTAATCCGAGGTAGATGGTAACTATTGGATGGCATTTAATTTCAGTCATGCGTTAATACATACATGGAATCAGATGCACTCATGCATTGTTTTTTGCAACCATAATGATTTGTAACCAGGAATGATTCCAATTTTATGCTGGATTAGAAATAAATCGCCATTTATTTGGTTTTCCAGAACACATGAAAATAGCTTCTTGACGAAGGACATGAAAAAGTGAAATTTTCCTTGCTTGTGCAATGTTATACAAGACAATGTAAACATTATTCTTGCTTGATCTTACAGGGATGTGCTTTCTCACTCTGGAGGAGAATACAGGAATTTATTACATGCATGCATGTTGTTACAGTCATGTTCCTTCATGAGTAAGCATTTGCAAGTGTTGTGAAAGTCTTCCTTTAATTGTATGGAAGTTTCCACCATCACAATATTGTATAAATGTGATGCATGGCTGTTCAAACGATTCTCAGGACAAGATACACAGAATAGTTCAAGAAACTCCAAAGGCTCATATGTAGTATTTTTCAATATCATGTTCACACGTCTATTAGTAAGCAAAATATATATATATATATATATATATATATATATATATATATATATATATGTATATGTATATGTATATGTATATATATATATATATATATATATATATTTATATGTATATATACTAGCATAACCCGCGCTCTGCACGACATGTTGGGGTGGGTGTGTTTGAGAAAGGAACTGATGCAGAGTATCAGTAGTAATTTTACTTTAATGCAGTAAGTGGAATACGATTTCACTGTTTCAGAACCATTTTATTTACTTTATTTTGTACCATGCACCTCATATGGTCTTTGAGATAATGTAAGCCGAATATCACGTTACTCGAGCGCAGATCAAAGTCGAAGATGGTGCGACACGAAACCACAAGCTCAGAAATTATATATATATATATATATATATATATATATATATATATATATATATATATATATATATATATATATATATATATATATATATATAAATTTTCACCTTTTGTTTCCTTATAGCCTGGAATTAAAATGCATTAAATCAAACTTTTTCCACCTTTATTTACACATCGTAACCCACAACTTACAAGTGAAAAACAAATTCGACAACTTTCAGAAAATTAATTAAACACACAAAAGTAGAATATGTTGGTTGGATAAGTGTCCACTCCTCTGAGATAATAATTGGTGGAAGCCCCTTTGACAGCAATTACAGCTGTGAGTCTTGGGATAGGTCTCTACCAACTTCGCACACCTTGATTGGGCAATATTTGCCCATTCTTCTGCACAAAACTGTTCAAGTTCAGTCAAGGTACAAGGGGAGCGTTGATGGACAGCAATCTTCAAGTCATGCCACAGATTTTCGATTGGATTTAGGTCGGGGCTCTGACTGGGCCACTCAAGAACATATCTTTTTGTTCCTTGCACACTCCAGTGTAGCTTTTGCTGTGTGCTTAGGGTCATTATCATGCTCAAAGGTGAACTTCCATCCCAATTCCAGCTTTCTTGTAAGGGCAGCAGGTTTTCCTCCAGTATTTTTCTGTATATTGCTCCATCTATTTTCCCTTCAATCCTGACAAGTGCCCCACTTCCTGCTGATGAGGAACAACCCCATATCATGATACTGCCACACCATGCCTCACAGTAGGGATGGTGTTCTTTTGGTGATGTGCTGTGTTGGGTTTGCGCCAAATGTACCGTTTTGCATTTCGGCTAAAAAGTTCCATCATGGTTTCGTCAGACCACAAAAGTTTTTGCCACATGGCTTCAGAATCTCTGGAGTGTTTTTTTGTATTCATCAAATGGAATGCAAGGTGGGCTTTTTTGAGTAATGGCTTCCTTATTGACACTCCACCATACAGTACAGACTTGGGGAGTGCTTTGGATATTGTTGTCACATGCATTCAGTGACCAGTCTTTGCCATAAAGGCATGTCGCTTTTCAAAATTGCCATTGGCCTCTTGGTGCCCTCTCTGATTCGTCTCCTCCTTGCATGGTCATCCAGTTTGGAGGGATGGCCTGATCTAGGCAGGGTCTTCGTGGTACCATACACCTTCCATTTATTGGTGGTTGTCGTGACTGTGCTCCAAGGGATATTCAAGGCCTTTGAAATATTTTTATCCCCATTCCCTGATCTGTGCATTTCCACAACTTTATCCTAGAGATCTTTTAAAAGCTTCTTGTTTTTCATGGTTGAGTCTTTGCTGTGAAATGCATTAAGAAATGGAGGAATCCTACAGGAACAGCTGATTTTATCCTGAAATAATCAGAATGACTAATTTTTTCACAGGTTAAGACCAATGAACTTGGTGTGTGATTTTAAATATGATTGGTTACACCTGAGCGAACTTATAATTGCTATTATAAGGGGGGTGGACACTTATCCAACCTCGTTTTGTATTTTTAATTAATTTTCTGAAATTTGTTTTTCACTTGTAAGTTGTGGATTATGACATGTAAATAAAGGTGGAAAATGTCTGATTTAATGCAATTTAATTCCAGCCTATATGGCAACAAAAGTCTAAAATTTTGAGTGTCGACTTTCTTAAGGCACTGTGTGTGTATATGTATATATATATATATATATATATATATATATATATATATATATATATATATATATATATATATATATATATATATATATGTGTGTACCGGGCATAGTGGCATGCGTCTGTAATCCGGCTACTCGGAGGCTTGGGTTGGAGGATCGCTTGAGGGCGGGAGCTCTGCACTGGGCCACGCTATGAGAGGATGTAGGACAGCCTGGAATCATGGCGAAACCCAATCCTTATCCCTGTGTCGTAAGAGGCGACCAGGGTTGCGTCAGTAAGGGCATCCTGCGTAAAACCTGTGCCAAATTAGGATGTGGATCAGAACGGATGATCCGCTGTGGCGACCCCTAAAGGGAGCAGCCGAAAGAAGTTTTATATATATATATATATATATATATATATATATATATATATATATATATATATATATATATATATATATATATATATATATATATATATATATATATATGTATATATATATATATATATATATATATATATATATATATATATATATATATATATATATATATATATATATATATATATATATATATATATATATATATATATATATATATATATATATATATATGTATATATATATATATATATATATATATATATATATGTATATATATATATATGTATATATATATATATATATATATATATATATATATATATATATATATATATATATATATATATATATATATATATATATATGTATATATATATATATGTATATATATATATATATATATATATATATATATATATATATATATATATATATATGTATATATATATATATATATATATATATGTATATATATATATATATATATATATATATATATATATATATATGTATATATATATATATATATATATATATATATATATATATATATATATATATATATATGTATGTATATATATGTATGTATATGTATGTATATATATGTATGTATATATATGTATATATATGTATGTATATATATGTATGTATATATATGTATATATATATATATATATATATATATATATATATATATGTATATATATATATATATGTATATATATATATATATATGTATATATGTATATATATATGTATATATATATATATATATATATATATATATATATATATATATGTATATATATATATATATGTATATATATATGTATATATATATATATGTATATGTATATATATATATATATATGTATATATATATATATATGTATATATATGTATATAGATATATATATGTATATATATGTATGTATATATATATGTATATATATATATATATATATATATATATATATATATATATATATATATATATATATATATATATATGGAGGTGGCAGAATAACTTGGAAGTAAATACACTAGCCTTTGATTATCCTGTCATCCTGGTGTTTTGCAGGCTGGGTGAGGCCTCGATGGGTGTGCCATCAATCGGAGATATATGTTAAGCCAGAGTAACCATCTGCTGGTGTTGGTCAATGATGGACATTAAAGATCGTCCATTGTCTTTCACGAACAGTCGGCAAGTTATCGCTGACACGGTGAACAAATGACAAATTCCTCTCACCGTCGATGGACTGAGCTGTGTCTAAATAGTGATCTATCAAGGATTCGTTTGAGCCTTGAAACGTTTCTCAACCTGTCTTAAATGCCCCAAATCTCTGTCAAGAGCATTGGCCACCATCATTACCTTTGCCACCTAATGTGGGCTGAGGTTATATTTTCTCCCCTGTTTGTTTGTCTGCCTGTTTGCCTGTGAGCAGGATATCTTATAAAGTTGTGAACGGATTCAGATTATACTTGGTGGACAAGGACGAACTGTTTTGTAACAAGGACGAACTGATTCGATTTTGGTGAAGATCCCAATCCAGATCCGGACACAAGAATTATTTCATTTTGGAAGTGATTTTGCACAATTAAGAGATAAGGCCAAAACGATATATAGCATAGTATCTCAAAAAGTTTTGGACGAGTTATGACAAAACTAAGTAGATGAGTTGGTTTAGGTGAAACAAACAAGCCAATTTGATTTTGATTCAGGTCCAGGTTTAGATCCAGCCTATCAGTGAAATATGAAACATAAAAGATTCATTCTGGTGGAGGTATGCACTCTTGATTGTCATTCTAATTATGATGTTTAATCATTTGGGAAAAAATAATCTTATAAAACATTGGTGTATTCTGGACCACTGTGGGTATGGCATCTCATTCCGCAAACCTTTTGAATGCCCCTTCTATCATTGTCATGCTTTTAACGGGTCTGTCTTATCGACAGCAATAGCACTTCTGTACTCTGAAAAGAGAACGCAAATTTAATCAGACAGTGGCGTAATGGTTAAAGTGGATCTGCTCTGGGTCTGGGAGGCCGGTGGTTCGAACTCCGGATGAGACATTCCAAAGACTGCTTCCTTGCTTTATGCTCAGCATTTGAAATGATTGAGCAAGGAACAAACAACCATAGATTGGCAATAACAGTGCATGCTTTGATGGGTCTACTGGCCTCCTCCTGCAATGAGGTTCCTGTAAGGGAATACTCGGTAGGTTAACAAGCTTTTGATGCATTGTAAACTTTTGCAGGTCTTTTATTTGAATAAATGGAAAAGTAGTCACTTACTATAACAGCAAGAAAGAAATGCATGAAGTAAAATAGCAAAGCCAAAAACCTCGTGAATGCCTTTGCTCATAAGTTCAACATTACTAATATGTGCCTGTTATTGCCTCTGATCGGGACTTATGGACGAGTTTACATGCTGTGTCTCTTTTGAAAGTCTCCAGTGTGATGTTTTACAACCTTTACTGTTAGTGTGTAGTCTTCTACTGGTTGTCCTGCCATGTAACCTTTTAACACCTTCCCGGCAGTCCTGGCAATGCACGAGAATGTGCTGAAGTGTCCCACGCCTGGATGCAATGGTAGAGGTCACGTGAACAGCAACAGGAATTCCCACCGCAGGTGAGATTCCAACGAGAGATACAGGTGAGAGCCAAAGGAGATGCAGGAGAAAGGCTGCCGACGGGAGCACTAGAGCATTTGCATTACCCAGTCCTTTTGCGTTAATCTCCTGCCACATGTGATAAGGCCTGCATTCAAGAGGGAGCATGGAATGGCAGGGGAACGTTTGTGCAATAAAAGGCAGGATAGCATGCAATCACCAACTTTTCTTTCAATGTTCGTGATCAGGAACTCATTCTACGATTAACTAGTGATGATTCTCCCAAGTGACGAACATGCTAGTAGGATGTCCCCCATCCTTAGCAAGCCTTTTCCCTAGCCATCCCCTCCTGTACTAGCATGTATTTTATTGAGATAATTAGTTTTCACAGTGCTATATCTGAATGCTGCTGTTGCTGAGAGCCCACTGGTGCCGCGTGCCCTTTTTGCTTTGAAATTTACCTACCCTGACCGGTGTGTGCTTTGGGGTCACAGATATTTTGCCAAAGGGGTGTAGTACACCCACACAAAGGCAGATGCCCATCATATCAAATAATAATCATAACACCTGCATCGTCTTTGGTGTATTTACAATGTGGTGAAATCTCGGTGGAAAGATTCAAGGAAACAATATAGAAAGGTATAAATGTATTTACACTGATCCCCCGATTATGAGATTGAAGGCATATTGGGACGCGTAATAAAACAGACAACAAATTAATATCCTGGATTGTTCCCACACGCATTCATTGGCTTGTAATATTTCCCCGAAGAACCTACCCATATTTGTTTCATCTGGGTGGAACAATAAGCTGATAAAAAACAACGATGCAAAAGGTAACAAGCATTTGGGAATTTGAAATATTCTCTCCATGTTGGAAGGATAATCTTCCCTCAAACGTGTAACAGGAGCTCAAGAACGATCGTCGTGTCAAACTTAATACCTTGTACCGTATATTCAAATTATTATTACACATTCCTTGTTATTTGCATCAGCAATAGTCAAAAGGTTACTTATCCTTTTCAGTTACATAATAACACACTTTTGAAGCACTTTAATTCCACACACAAAGCACCAAACTGAAGTTTGAATGCATCATGCAGTCGTCCCCTTTTTTAGGAATCTGTAGCTCAATGGCGACACACACTAAATTGTCATTTTTCACCTTAAAGCACCTGCTATCAAAGGAACTTTGCTCTTCTGAGCAAAAGCAGTGCTGCTGTATTTGTAGAGATTTAAAAGTCCGATTGTTTTTTTTACGTCTAATTGTTTCAGTGTGGTGTTGGTGGAGAAGTATACTCACAGAGCAGATTGTACATTGAGGGCAATGCTATGGCTTTGCACACAATCAACCTCTGCCATGGCGAGGGTGCTTCTTGCCGCACAGCAAACAGCGAGGGGCTCACGTGACAAATCGATTGGATGTGCAGATGTCTTTTGATGTCTCAGCCTAATAGAATTTCTCCTGGCTGTCTGGTACTGACCCGCCACCCTTCTTTCTTCCCTTTTTATCTCCCCATTCCTTGGAAAAATATTCCTTCTACCATCGGACCCGATATACCCACTCTCCTTCCCCCTGTGCACCCATCCCACTTCCCCCCTCCACCTATTCATCCCATCTTTTTTTTTTCTTTGGCTTCCAGCCTGTCTGGCTGCCCGATTGCTGCTGCTGAAAAACTCGCCAAGTCTCATCATGCCAAACAGCAGGGCGGAGGAACAGGTGGAGGGGAGCCCCTGAAGTCAAGCTCAAGAAATGAACGAGGACCAAGGTGAGGAAACACATAAGCCTTCAGTCGTTGTTTATGCAAATGTCTGGTTTACTATCCTAGTATTACTGAAATCAACGGCCATTAGGCAGGTCCAATACAAAGGAAATTCCAAGGCAACCTTTTCAAGCAGGGCCTTGCATCTCATAAGTGATGCAAAGTCAGCTGACCCCGCTGATTACATTTGCTGTTGGATATTAAAGATCCCATACTAGCTTTTGAAAAGAGGAGGCTACTGTGTGCCATGTTTCTTCGTCAAATTGGTAATTTTGCTCAATTTGGGATATTACAAAATTCCTACACTGATCTGCGTGGAGGGGTTGCACTGCATCTGACCGGTGTGTGCTTTGGCTTTTTGGCTGCTTCTGTTTCTCTGTAGCTGTTTCTGTTTCTGTTGGCTGTTTCTGGCCAACAGCCAGGCTGTTTTCTGGCTGAAAAGCATGGCTGTTTCTCTGTAGCTCCGTAAATGATGCAAACCTGCAGCCAAATCATTGGCAACAAGATGGTTAATCATTCAGATTTGTCAAAAGCAACACTGAATAAAGATGCGGCTGCATTCAAACCAAGTGCCAATCAAGCAATTCCATTTGATGGTTCACGAGTCAGTAAGTGACCACTATATTCGTTATGGGTGTATGTCTGTCTGTCTGTCCCGAGCATAGCTCCGTGGGTTTTGATCGGATCGTGATAAAATTAGGGTGCGAGGTTTGTATCATGATCTACTTGTGTTTTCCGGAGAATAGGCGTGCTGTGCCCATTATGGATGGAGCCACGCCCAAAAGACGTGTTTTTAGGGGGTAGCCGGTTTCAAGTTATATCTTCTCCTCGGGAGTTTGTCGAATCTGGCAGGGGTTTCAGTATTTGGTTAGCCCAATGGCACCTGCATAGCCCAACGGAGCTCGATATTTCATTTTTGTCCCAAGGTCAAGGTCGCAAGGTCACAAAGTCAGAAAATGTCAAAAAATCAATAAATTGGGCATCGAGCTCCCAGGGTTTTCAACTGTTTCGAATGAAAGTTGGTATGCAAATAGTGCTCTTCAAGTACTTCAACTTTCATCATTTACGTTTTTCCCGATTCCCACCATAAAAAAATAAAAAAGGCAAACTACGTTTAGGATTTCGCAATTTGTGGTCGATTTGTAGTGTTCCTCGATTACTACAACTTTCATCATTTACGTTTTTCCCGATTTCCCCCCAGTTTGCCCGTGGCATCCCCTCGAAGGTCGAAAAATATAAAAGGCGAACCGTGTACATTGCTCGTGAACCATAGCCGTCTCCAGACTTGTTTGCCTTTACATCCTTACTTCTGTGGTCCGCACTGATTCGGTGGGATCACGTGTGTGTGAAATCATGAAAACCATGCCTCCTGTCATTGTTTGACAAAAAAATTAAAATTTATCTACATTACTGACGACTTTACGAAAGCCCAAAGGAAAAACATCCTTGAACCAGTTCATCCCTCACATCATCAATCCAGTGGATGATATGTCTCAGCACCAACCAATGAGAGAATGATGTTTGCTAGCTCGCCATCAAAGTATTATTTCCTTCTCATTCCAATATTATAGGTCGTGCACAAGTGCACTGAGCCTTTGAGCTGTACATTCTGAGTTAGATTCCAAACGCACCTACCTACAAGCTGACGGATTAGTGTTTCACAGGCACGGTGTTGCATCACAAAATGCGCCGTCCCTCAGATATGCATGAAGCCAGTTGTCCACTCTGTTAGTATTAGCTGGAGGATGTTATCGGCAAAGATCAGATGGGGTATCATTAGCACACTGAACAAATGAAAAATTCCAACCATAAACTACAAATGTCAGGAGGTATGGTTTTCCCAGATATTCCTTGACACCAGGTAACACTGCTTGCTATCTCAGTGTGGTTGTTGGCTGAGCAGCAGCTGCGACAGTATAAATAAATTCACACATCCAGTATTCACAAGTCACATGTGCACGGTCATCTTCCATGAAGAAGGGCAACAATTATTGTCATTATTATTTCCTTGTCAGGTCATCTGGTCCTTGGTTGGCTGCGAAAGGTGAGACAAGAGTGTAAAGTAATTGTTTCCCAAGTTAGACTATAGACTCAGATGTTTTCAGCATCTGCTTGCACAATGCACATGCTCAGTAATATCTTTTCAAATGCCTTGTCCAAAGGCTGCTATATACAGACATACCCACGTCATGAAACGTCCTATTCCTCTGACTCATTTCATTGGTTTTTGGATGACAGAATATGTTGTGAATAATCACACAAAATTGTCTTTTTTCCACCCGAAAGCACCTGCTAACAAAGGGACTTTGCTATTTACGACAAAAGCACTGCCAGTGTGTGTGTGGAGATTTAAAAGTCCGATTGATTTTTTGACAGTTTCGTTTTCCTGCCGAAGTATACTCATGGAGCGGAGACTGTATATTGTGAACATCATGATGGTTTTGCCTCCACATGTCTGAAACTATTGCACTTACACATGTTGAACTTGTACATTATTTTGACAAAATATGGCAATGCTATCCTATTCGAGTCGTTATGATCTCCTATTGAAAGCTATCCTTTCATGAGCATAATGGCATCACGTTGCCCTTTTTACACCACAAAGTGAACTGTGCCGGCTGAGCTGTGCTGATTTACCGTTGCATGTGTACTACAGGATATTGTCTTGTTTCCATCATTTCCCCTCCCCCCCCAGTCCCTTTGATCCCCTTCCTCACTCACCTCCCTATTGTTCGTTTCTTTATCCCTGCCGTGCACAACATAATCTGAGCCATGCATAGCAGGATTCGGTTTTATACCAGCCAGAGTCCTCATGGGGCAAAGTGTGCTGTAGTCATCCTCTGATGCTCAATCTGAACATGGAATTTGATACTATTTGACGTGTTAACCCAAATTATTTATGATGTGTAGTACCCATTTTGAAAATGGTGCTTTATAAAAGGTACGGACTACATGACAATGATTGTAGCTTATCCCCTTTACAGATGGGCATTGCTGTGCTTACAATCCAAGTAACACAGATGTTAACATGTGTTTAGCATTAGTTGGCGAGAAGAGACTCAATCATAATCTAAATATTCTAACTGCATAAACAGTTTGTTTGAAAGAACTTGGCAGATTGTCACATCTGATTATCAAGGTGTCCTTCTTTATAAAAGTTTTACTTTGAGACCTCTCTTGAAAATCCCCCTGACCCTTCAACAACTACTATTTTGCAGTTCCTTTGCAGAGAAGCTTCTTTGATTGGCATTCAGTCAATGTGTCAAAGTTTCTATCGTTTCCGTTCCTCTAATGATAACATGGATGAAGTTGACAGGTTTAAATCTCCATATCATTTTCATTTCAATATTCTGTTACATTGTTAACATATATCTTCCTTTTTCCTTGTCTTGTGAACCCCCCACCCCGGCCCCACCAACATCCAGGCACAGCAGAAAATACAGTATGACATAAATAGGTATGATATCCGGTGTCAGCTTTGTGTCTGTACACCCAAATGGATTCAGCATTTTCTTGAACTAGTAAGGCAAATTAAATTTGTCATGTGATTTGACAAAATAATAATCTATGCTGCAGAATGAGAACAAATGGAAAGTCGTGAAAAGAAACATCTGCACACTCAAACATATGAATCAACTAGAAGGGCACTCGGGAGAGCTTCCCATGGAATGCCATGTACCTCTACCACATAATGCCTTATCCACGAGAATATATCAGGCCCATTACATTTTTGAAATATCATGCTATACAGTACTACATCATTTTTGGCCCTATCAATTGTCAAGAATCACTTAAAAAATTAAATTAATATCGTATCCACATCCGGATTCAGATCTTCACCAAAATCACCAAAATCAGTTTGTCCTCGTCACACACCCAACCTGTCCATCAAATTTCATCGGGATCCGTCCACAACTTCTTAAGATATCCTGCACACAAACAAACAAACAAAAAAAAGATGTCATGCAGAGCACGATACTTGCAAAATCCACCCCCTCTCCAAAAGTTGCCATGGATACATCAAATTATCCATTTCATTAAGATTAAAATTGCCAATCTTAATCAAAGCTTTGGTCAATCAGATGAAAATTGATTATTTTTCAGATTGAAATTGATTTTAGAAGTTTGACCTTGAGTTTACCTTTGACCTTTTGACCTCAAAAATAGTTGGTTTCCAAATTCAGTGATGCACTATGCAATTGCTGCTTAATTTTCAGGTTAATCAGATGAAAATTGATGATTTTAGGAGTTTGACCTTGAGCTGACCTTTGATCTCAAAAATAGTAAGTTTCCCAATTTAGTGATGCACTATGCAAATATTTGTTCAGCTTTCCAGTTAATAGGATGTAAATTGATGATTTTGCAGTTGAAAATTGATGATTTTAGAAGCGTGACCTTGAGTTGACCTTTGACCTTATGATCCCAAAGATAGTTGGTTTCCCAGTTCAGTGATGCACTATGAAATCGCTGTTTAATTTTCAAGTCAATCGGATGAAAAATGACGATTTTAGAAATGTGACCTAAAGATGACCTTTGCCCTTTGACCTCAAAAATAGTTGGTTTCCCAATTCAGTGCTGCAATGTGCAAATCTTGTTCAAATTTCAAGTCAATTGGATGAAAAAAAATGGCGATTTTAGAAATTTGACCTCAAGATGACCTTTGACCTAAAAATCAATAGGCTTCTCAGTTGAGACAACCTCGACAACTTGGTGAAGTTTCATGAAGATCAGTTTTAATTTGTGACCTGGAGGTGATTGAACAGACAGACAGACAGACAGACAGAATAACAAAATCGACTGACCAATGTACTTGAAAAATCTCGATTTTGCAAGCAACAAACAAGAAGACGACGTCATGCAAAGCACAACACTTGCAACATCCATAAAACCTCGGCCCTCTTGAGCTCCTGACCACTTACAAAGCTTTTGTCCGTAGCCTGATGGAGTACTGCTCTCCCCTCTGGGCTGGTGCTCCTGCCTCCCACCTTTCTCGACTTCACGCTGTCGAAACCAGGGCTTTTAAGATCATTGGCATCTCCCGCAATGAAGCTGAGTCTTTGGGCCTCTCACTCAATCACCGCAGGTTGGTCGGTGGTCTTTCTGTCTTCTACCGACTCCTCTCCAGCCTTGCCCCCCCTGCTCTCTCTGCGATTTGTCCCAACCACATTTCCACAGGGCGCTCAAGGTCCGCCAACAACCCCCTTCTGGTAAAACTACCAAAATCACGAATCACTGCTCATCTTCACTCTTTCATTCCTCTTTTTTCCCGCCTTTGGAATAAACTTCCTCACTCTATTCTTTCCCATTCTTCCCTCCAGGCTTTCAAAACAGCTGTTCACCACCACCTCTTATCTTCCCCCATCCAAATCCTCGATCTTTTCTACCCCCGATAATCCACCCAAGCCCACTTCCTTCAATTCTCCTGCTTTCCTTCCTGAAAGTCCCTGTAATGTCCATCTTCTCCTCGCCATGTTCCCCGTCCCATCCCCATCCCTCTCCCTTCCACAGTTCACCTGTGTCTGTTCCCCAATGATTTGTCCCTTCCACTCCCGCCCCTCTTGTCTCATGCCTCCTTGCTGTGAGTTGTGTGTTAGCTCTCATACGAGCCTCGACCAAGGTATACAAAAAAAAAAAAAAAAAAAAAAAAAAAATTCACCTCAAAAACAATTGGTGGTTGAATTAAATGACTAAATATGCAACTTCTATTCAAATTTCAAGTAAGTTGGATGAAAATTGACAATTTTAGAAATCTGGCCTATGTCGTCCTTTTGGCCAACATTGACCTCAAAAATAATTGGTGGTTGAATTGCTCCGGTCGACATTCGTGAACGTGGGTTATTGCTACATTAGGTCATTTACACCGAATTGCTCCACACTGGTCATTGCTCCGGTCTACATTCTTGAGAGTGGGTCATTGCTTCTTCATTCCCCTGCTTGAGGAAACCTTCACCACTCCAAATATTCTCATTTTTCATTTCTATGAATGTGGGAGGGACTTTGATCATCCACCAGGGTCAAAATCAAGTTGGATTTCCTGTATTTGTGAGTCCCATAATCCTTGATTTTCCCACCACTGTCCACCAAGTACATCATGTCCGAGGAATCATCTCTCAAGACATGACCATCGAGTCGATAAACAACCATCATTGGACAGTCACTAGGTTATTACCCTGCTCAAAGAAAAGTGGGGTTAAGCAATTGGTTCATGTCTGCCCATGCATTCGTCTGTCTGTCCATCTTATCAGTTTATGTTCATCAATCTATGATCGAGGAACAACTTATTTAAATCCAATGGTATAATTTGAAAATTAAGCAGAACATGAATCAGAAGACACTTCTGTCGTTTTACCATTCCTTGGCTCAGTGTTCATCCCGATCGCACATGCGCAGAGATGAATGAGATTATATTTTGACTCTGTCTTCCTCCCTGGCAGTCAAACAAAATTGAAAATCATTCCAAACAGGAAAGTTACTATTTTAAAGACATTATAAAAGACACAAACAACAGGCATATACAACGAATGTAACATGTGAGATAAGGTGATGCAATAACAGACACAACAGAAAAGGGGCATGAAACCCGGAATTCATTTATTGATACAACTTTTACAATTTCTGTTACATTTAAATTTAATTATATGCTTAAAGACTGAAGTCCACAACACGTCTCAAATAATACTTCCAATAACCTCCAGTTTTGCAGTATGTACATCATTTTAAATAAAGGTTCAACGGGGTGGTGTATAAGCATGGCTTTTGGGACTGCTTCTGGACTACTTCAATAGCACTAAACTTCCAGATTTTTTTTTTGTAGTGATCGTTGGAATCGTTATTTTATTGAAATTAAAGTAACACTGTGCGAGGTATCATGGTGCACGAACTCTCGAGTTAGCTCATTATCTGTTCGCTGTACCTTGAACAGCTTTGTCTCCCCCTCCCTCCATCTATGCATTTAATATACTCTTTTCACTGCATCGTGAGACTTTCGACTATGAACCCTTCCCACATCAATTTTTCCTCTATTTCATGAGAAGAAAATACTCCTGTCCCAGTATAGCTCAGTTATACCCTTATAAACCTACCTTGTTCACGATGTAGATGCTTCAGTGAAGAGACTCCTATTTACTTCGCACTTCAATGTTGAATCAAATAATGCTGATCATCTATATATATTACTAAAACTCTCATCTTGTATGTATGTATGTATGTATGTATGTATGTATGTTCCCGAAATACAGCCAAAACGGTGCACGATAGCGCAAAAAATTTCGGGCCACCTTACTCACCATTCTCCTGCGGTGTGCAGGATCAAGTTTCGTTCAAATCTGGCAGCCAAAAATTCTGAAAAAATCAATTCCCGATTCAGTCAGGTACTCTTTGGGAGAATTTGATCAATGCAAACAACCTCAGTGGTACAGTTCGCTGGAGCTATCTTTTTTTTTTGAAATGATTTATTAAAAAATCTCAAACATTTCGTATAGACAAAGAACGATTTATTTTTCAAGCATATATTAAACATGGCCATTTTTATCTAATACTTCCATGTTCATTAATAAATACAATTGTGTTTAGAAGATTACGCACAATAATTTATTTGACTTTCTTTTCTCCGTTTTTTTCACATTAATGCACAATATCATTTCGTTCAAATCGGACAAGGAAAAAAAATTATTAAAAAATAAATTCCAGATTCAGTCAAGTCCTCTTCGGGAGTATTTGATCAATGCAAACAACCTCAGTGGTACAGTTTGCTGGAGCTATCTTTTTTTTTTTTTTTGAAATGATTTTTAATCAACCGCTGTCACAACTGGAACCCAACAGGTTCACGGGTCGTCTAGTCGTTACTATAATTCACGGACCAGTGTGTGTTTGTATGTTTGTGGCACTACTCCTCTGACAGTTCTTGGTTATTACATTCATACTTGTAAATAGGATCAGCACGACACAAATTAATGTAAAGTGGTGTTTTTATCTTTGCCAGTGGTCTTGGGGGTGGGAGGTGGAGGGGAAGCAAATTCTCCACATAAATGTGTATTTTGTAGCACCACCTCCAGGTGGGGGAGGGTATTACAAGGCTCCACCATTTACCGTGCACGATTCCTGTTCCAACATTTTCCAGTGCAGTGAGGTGTTTTGAA
The DNA here is from genome assembly GCF_056783735.1 of Eptatretus burgeri. Lineage (NCBI taxonomy): Eukaryota > Metazoa > Chordata > Myxini > Myxiniformes > Myxinidae > Eptatretus > Eptatretus burgeri. Next base: position 107,421,485 of record NC_140961.1, on the reverse strand, counting down.
TTATAAGCAGGAGGTGTATTTTTGCTTCTTGGATGTAACCCGGATTATTTCTTTTTCCGGGAGTGATTGAGGCAGCTGTCAGTTGCCTATACACCACTCAAATAAAGGTATGTGTTCGAAGAATGTATTGCTTGCTTGGAACAAGATCGCCCATAGGGCGGGTACTCTGCTCGTAAATTATAATACACGAGCAAAGTTCCCACATTTTTATGATGTATATGGCGACTTCCACCAGGTGGTGCTGTAGGATACATATTTACCGACAGAAAATCGAAACACTCTCCCCACCCGAAACCCTTGGGAGTATGATTTATTATTATTATTATTTTACTTCGTAAAACTGGCCTGTGTACCCACTCAGTACAACCAGCAGTTGTCACCACATTTCACCTAATGGTTCAGGAGTGCATAGAAGTCAAACAAACCTACAAACAGTTTTTTGTAGGTTTGTTTGACTAATTATAATTCCTCTACTTTTGTGATGTCTGTGGTTTTCATGCAATGGTTTGGGTTATTTTATTATGAGTTGGAATACCATCTCATGCAAGAGAGCAATCCTATATAATACACATTTTCAGAGAGAAATTTGCCCCCCACCATTCTACCCTGAACCCTGAGGGCTTTGAAATTTTTGTTATCACATAAAACCTTCCAAATTCCTGCCATCTTCAGTCGCATGTCAGTCCTAGCCATCTGGTTTGTGAAAGTCTTCAGCCAAAAACCTTCCCCAGCCCACCCCACTGTGCTTGAATAATCGGGACAATTAACGGAATAGTAGTAGTAAACTATTATACAATGCATCACTACATTGTATTTTTTCCACCCCAAGCGTCGACCCCCACCTCTCATTTCTTCCCACACCTATTGTTTGTCCAAGTCTCCCTCTATTTTGTCCTTCGACTCCGCTGTTGTTGTCTCCCCCCCCCCCACCCTCTCTCTACAGTCTCTTTTTGTCTGTTGCGTCCTAATCCATTCAGTGTTCTCGCTCTTCTACGAGCCTTGACTATCTATACAAAAAATAAAAATAACTTGTCGAAGGAAACATTTCAAGAATAGCAAGTACTAAATACACCCACAAAAATGCTATGAATTTTTCAATGAACTGAAGATCATTTGAAAAGCCTTCATTTTGAAAATTAACAAGAATTTTGTGCTGTGCTGATGAATTGTGCAGACATTTTGTGTAATTGATGTCTCAACCATGCCAAATTAAGTTTCTCGTAAGATCTTTTGAGATTCTCGACAGATTTACTATGTATTAGATCTTATGAGAAATTGTGTGAGTTTTTTCTTCGAAAAAGGCATTTATGAGATTTCATGAGTCGTGAATCAGATTTTTGACATGCATGTGGTAAAGCGTTAACATTGCAAATAATTGCCCTTGTGTTGCAACTGTCCAGACTGATATTTGAGGCTTTCCTGAGTGGGGCCTTCTTCTTAAAAGCTGCTGGCTCCCTGATCAGTGTAAAATATCAAATACGAATAACATTGCTTACTCAAGCTTCATTACAGATCAAGTACACGAGACACGACTAACCTTGAATCTTGATGACAGTGGTTGCTTTCAAGGTGACAATGTAGTTATTCAAGATGCAAAATGTATCCATCAGTTGTTTAAGGAGCATGATAGTGATCTTTTTTATTCAGAGGTTAAGGCTTGTAAAAGAGCTGGAACACAGCAGGCAGATGGTCATTGGACCAACGATAGGGCAGAGAGAGACACGTGGAGAAGGGCCGTACAGATAAACAGGATAACTGTGAGGAGAGAAAGTTGCAGATAGACAATGGGGACAAGGCTCATTGGGAAAAGTGGGAAAGGGTACACCATCATGCACAATATGCTGTGTGTGAGCATAGATTAAAACCTCCCTAACCAGTCAGGGGAAGATCCTGCATGCAGTTAGCTTAGTGAGCTGTGTTGAGTGTCAAAATGTTGTGAAATACATAACAAGACTGTCCTTATCTCTACTTAGTATTCAGGACATCCATATATTCTTTGTTGATAGGAGTAACATGTCAAGAGTTGTGGCCAAGGCATAAACCAAAATAATAAACTTGCATTCGAAAAGTTTGAGAATATTCAACATTCCAGGCTAACTTTGTTTATTCACTCAAACTATTCTAATGATGGGAAGAAGGCTGACTGGCCAGTAGTTTAAAGGATTAATACTTTGAGCATCTTCAAGGCAACTACAATCCCAGGTTCATAATCGAATTTACCTTTTTTAAGATGAACTTGAATCATGATCATCATCATGATCTACCGAAATATCTGTACTTTTTTATTTTTGTTTTACAAGAGCAAGGATCATGGAAGTGCAATGAGTCAGAAGATTTATTAAACTTTAAACAAATTTTAAAAAACAGAAGATTTATCAGTCACCAAGTTTCATCGAGGTAATCAACAAACAGAATAAAAGGGAAAAAAACACTGAAAATAGCAAGTAAGATGGTTGGGTTAAGGTTAATAGGGATAATAAGGAACACGAGTCAGAATTGGGGATGATAAGATGGTGGTGCATTGCTGGCTTGAAGTCCTGGAGGGAAGAGTGAGACAGAAAACCTTCTGGAATATGGTTCCATAGATGGGAGAAGTGATAAGTAAAAGAGTTGAGATTAGCAGTCAGCCTGAAATTTTTGACGTTTAACCAGGTAGGGGTTATAGGAAGAACACATGCATCTTGAGGTTGTCCGGAAGGGTTGGCGGACTGAGAAAACAGAGGAAGCAATATTAGAAAATAGATGGTCGAAAACAGACACCAATGACCTGCCTGTGATGTGGCGCAACAGATCTTGTACTTTAGCCTCATCATGAAAGATTCCAATTTATCTAAGAGTTTAAGATTCCACAGAATCCAGGAGACAGATGTAATGCTGGAGCTCCAGCCCATAGCTGACTGAGAGCAGTGTTCCATTAAGATATGAACAAAGGTCTTGTCGACTATGAGTAGCTCTGATTTGAATTGATTATTATCAATGACTGAGTTGATTTAGATTCCAGCGACATCAACCAGCAAGCATCTTGTCCAAAATATGGCATATCATGTAAAAAGTTGGATTTGGGTAAATGGTGACTCATTGTGATATTAGTTTGAAATTATAATAATAAAGTTGACGAATTGTTTATGAAACGTGGTTTTTCTTTAATGTTCATTGTTTTAGGTTTAGTTCAAAATTATTTCAGTTTGAGGTTTGGTTATGTAAAAATTCTCAATTATAGCCGAGAGCACTTTATTTTATAAAAGACTAGCAGGGGTACCAGACATTGCTGGGCAATGTTGGGTCCCTCTTCCTATGCCACCCCTTCACCTGCATCCTCCCACCCCACCCCTGGAGGGCCGACTTCATTGATATAGCTGAAAGATGTGATGCTATCGATGTTTATCCTCATCAACATGTAATTAATCTGGGGTGTGTTCAGTTACCAAGTTTATTTTAGGGCACTCGCCAAGTGGCTTAAGCACTCAAGCAAGCACTCCATGAGAAACCATTGATAAGGAACGGCTGGCTTGGCAAGCGCTAGCTAGCTGCTTGATGAATGAACACACCCTAGACATCTCACCATCATACAGTACATGCAAAACGCAAACAAAAGGGGAAAAAATTTAATTGAAGACTTCAAATATTAATCAAGACTATTTTCGTTGTAATGAAAACGTACATTGTTGAGTTTTAAAATAAGTAAATTCAGAGGTGATGTTGAGTGTACAAAAGTGGACGTGTACATTTCATGCAACTTTAAAGTATGCGTGTACATAACTTCTTTAAAGTGTCCATTTACATACTAAATATTTATCAGGAATTTCCCCGGCCTCCCGACTAATTAATTACGGACCAGGTATTTCTCGACGAAGCCGATTTTAATGTTTATTTACTTCACATAATATTACATGTCCATAAGTTTGTTTATTTGCCTTGAAAAGTCAGGTGAAAACCAAAAGGTTTTCTTTGAATGAAATATCACTTTCCTTTTCTCTGCATTTCAGAATGAATGTACCTTCATTTGGCGGTGTATATTAGACCGCTGCCATGATCACTATGGACAAAACATACATTACCTCGTTTGAGTTTTAATCAAAATGTACCTTTGTTTCCTCAAAACAGTCTCTTCATTTAATGATAAAAGACACGTTGTTCAGTCTTCAAATTTACATCAGAGGTCTATAAACAATCAGAGCAATGCAGAGCGAAAAAGATGGTGGCAATTTCTGGACAGCTGGAGGTAAAGGAGTGGCCTGGCTAATGGGTAGTGCTTGTGATGCTGGGGATAGAGGGGAAGGCGTGGCCTGTAGAATGGGCGGTGCTTATCATACACACACACACACACACACACACACACACACATCCACCCACCCAGAGACACAAACTCAGCTTTATATATTATATTTGTCTACTGAAGAAAGGCCAAGAAGCAATGTGTAAAAAAAAAAAAAAAATTCCATTCCTCCTGTCGATCATCCTTAACATTGGAGAAAGCAGTATAATATGTGGTGGTGGATGTTTTCAAGACTTTTCTTCCTTTTATGAGATGGTCAAGTCTGTTAATGTCCTATTAATCAACGCAAACAAATTAATAAAGGTCAAAAAAGCTCATATAATATTGCAATGCAACACAGGCCTTAAAATATAACGACATTTTTATCCAATAGTACAAAACTGTTTGAAAGAAAAAAAAAAACACTTGCCTCTGTGCTGTGTTGTATGGGTTCAAATGTCGGCCCAGCAATAAACTTTCACCCTGGAGTTTCACATGAAGGGTGAATCATCAATTTGTGTACCATCCATTGGAAGGATCAGAGATCTATAAACAATCACATCAACCACTTGCCAGCACTGCTTGTTGGTGGAGTGGACCATAAAGTTCAACGTGCTGGCAAGTTAATGCCAGAACCCTAAACAAATTACCAATTCCTGCATCTTCACTCGAGTATCCTGCTTAGGAGTGGCATCCCGTCCAGGTTGTGTTCGACCCGAGATACGTTTCTTCACTTGTGATATGCATCAGAACTCTCTAAAGTGTATGGGCCTCGAATATTAATAATAATAGTCATAATTTGTGTTTATAAAACCTTTGTTTCAATGTTTTACAACAAATAGAAAAGGCCATCATAATTAGTGTTAAGGAAATCATAAGTTTTCACGAATCGAGGAACATGGTAAATATGACGGTTCGACAAAAAATTTATTATATTGCCTTTTTGAATGTGCTACTGCAAGTTTGTAGCTCATCAATTTTGTGTTGTCATTATTTTTCACAGCCCTTTGTATAAAATTTCACAATCACATTAATTCAAATTCACAGCTCTTCCATGAGCCTTCACTGTGGTGACAAAAAAGTAACACCAGTGGTATTTCTCGAAAACATGACATTGACATTGATGAAGATATCACCAGCAGGCTTTCATTGCCTTCAAACGACAGGAAGAACATTGCTTGCAATATAACGAGCCAGGCAAAAGCATGAAAACCTTACAGATAAAACAAAAAAATTCAAATGGTTTGGACAAATAAAAGGTTGTGAAATATCTTGTTTATAACTAGCAGCAATGCCTTTTTCTTATAAAGTGCATTCATCCACCCTCCCCCAAAAAAAAATGAAATGAATATCCATTATATTGGTTATGGTCTTTCTAGTAAAAAAAAAAGAACAAAAAGAAAAAAAATAAGACTATGGAGAGGAAGAAATAGTTACCAAAGAAGCCGAGATCTCACACTTTCATAAGGCAATCAGAACATTGATCGAGGTATGCAACAGATCAGCTTCATTGTACCAGATTAACTGAGTTGGTGTGCTGCACTGAGAGCTTTCCTTTTATGAAATTAAAAATCAAACCCGTGTCCAAAGGAAGTGGCTCAGTTTGGCATTTTCGACGTTAAATAGGCAAAGCCTCGAAACAAATGAAACCCATTAAAATTAACCTTTAAAACCCTTTAGAATTGTCCTTTAGAACCTTTAAGAATTACCGTTTAGAATTTACATTTAGAACCCTTTATAATTACCCCTCAGAACCCTTTAGAATATCCCCTTAGAACCCTTCAGAATTACCCACTTGGAACCCTTTAGAATTACCTTTTGGAACCCTTTAGAATTACCCCATAGAACCCTTTAGAAATACCCCTTAGAACCCTTTAGAATATCCCCTTAGAACCCTTCAGAATTGCCCCTTAAAACCCTTTAGAATTACCCTTTAAAACCCTTCAAAATTACCCCTTAGAACACTTGAGTATTGCCCATTAGAACCCTTTGGAATATTCCCTTAGAACCCTTCAGAATTGCCCCTAAGAACCCTTTAGAATATCCACTTTGAACCCTTCAGAATTGCCGCTTAGAACCCTTTAGAATTACCTTTAAGAACCCTTCAGAATTGCCCCTAAGAACCCTTTGGAATATCCCCTTAGAACCCTTCAGAATTGCCCCTAAGAACCCTTTAGAATATCCACTTTGAACCGTTCAGAATTGCCGCTTAGAACCCTTTAGAATTACCTCTAAGAACCCTTCAGAATTGCCCCTAAGAACCCTTTGGAATATCCCCTTAGAACCCTTTAGAATTGCCCTGAAGAACCCTTTAGAATATCCCCTTAGAACCCTTCAGAATTGCCCCTTAGAACCCTTTAGAATTACCCTTTAGAACCGTTCAGAATTACCCCTTAGAACCCTTTAGAATATCCCCTTAGAACTCTTCAGAATATCCCCTTCAAACCCTTTAGAATCACCCCTTCGAACCCTTTAGAATTACTCCTTAGAACCCCTTAGGATTACTCCTTAGAACCGTTTAGAATTACCCCTTAGAACCCTTTAGAATTACTCTTTAGAGCCCTTTCGAATTACCCCTTAGAATCCTTTAGAATATCCCCTCAGAACCGTTCAGGATTGCCCCTTCGAGCCCTTTAGAATATCCCCTTAGAACCATTTAGAATTACCCATTAGATCCCTTTAGAATATCCCCTTAGAACCCTTCAGAATTTCCCTTGAGAACCCTTTTGAACCTTTCAGAATTACCCCTAAGAACCCTTGATAATTACCCCTTAGAACCGTTAGAATTACCCCTTAGAACCCTTTTGAATTACCCCTTAGAACCCCTCAGAATTGCCCCTTAGAACCCTTTAGAATTACCCTTTAGAACACTTCAGAATTTCCCTTTTAAACCCTTCAGAATTACCATTTAGAATCCATTACAATAACCCTCTAGAATGCATTACAATTACCCTTTAGAATCCATTAGAATTACCCTTAAGAACACTGGAGAATTAGGTTCTTCTTCGTTTTTATGGATGGATGGAAAGACAGATGGAAGGAAGGACATACCCAAATATTGAAGCAGCTTCACTGCTGAAAAATATACCGGTGAGTATGGTATCAACAAGCTTATAGCATTAGACAGTAAAGCCATTACAGCACAGAGAAAATATGCTGAGTGGGAAAGTAACAGGCATTGGATTCCTTCACAATCATAACACTGTACTGTAAAAACAAATCGAGGAAACAACAAATTACATGAAGTTAGCAAATAAGGTAGTAATTTTAAGGCCACACATATGGCAAAGGCTTAAATCTGCCTGAAGTTTCTATTTTGTTTTTGAAATTGCTTCATTTATACTACTTTAATTGGTACATAAATTAGTATGACTACATGATAGGCCGGGAAATCATCACCCACAATGCTGATTGCCTTTTCCTTCTTTCCACTTGTTCATGTCCACCTCCCTGGAGCGTTTATCAAATCTTAGCTCATTCGACAATATGGATGGGGGTTTTGTCTGCCAAAAGAATGACATTCCCTCTTGGATGAAATCTAATCGTTTTGTCCCACAAGGTCAGGTGAGTGCCACTCCAAATTGGTACAGGAACGGAAAACAATCCTTTAATCATTCACTGAGGAGCGAATACTGCCTTCTTGACATTTTACTTGGCATTCCTGACAGCTATCTATACTAATAAAAAGCAACGTGTGTGTGTGTGTGTGTGTGTGTGTGTGTGTGTGTGTGTGTGTGTGTGTGTGTGTGTGTGTGTGTGTGTGTGTGTGTGTGTGTATAGACATACGTACAAGTTATTGCCTGCTATCTCCACATGTGGGTAGGTTTCAGGAGGTGAAATTTGCCAGGTCGCAAAGTGTGTGGGTGTGTCTACCTTTCCATTAGAATTAACCTTTATATCCCTCCCAGGTCTCCCCAGGTGGGGTTTCAGAATGTGTGATGGAGTCCTCTCAGGGCAGGTTCAAAGTATCCACCTTTTTTGGGGGGGGGAGGGGTCATGATTCATGGACCAAGCTGTGAAGTTTTCTGTTCTCAACGTTTTGTGCCGAGGGCTCTCTTCAGGATCGTTACTGAGCCCAGGATGGGTTCAAACTGTAGATTTTTTTTGTAATAATATTCCCAGGGATGGTTTTTAATATCTCTGTGATGTTCTTCATCATCATTCCCGTGAGGTTCTTCGTCATCACTGGTACAGCTTTGGCATTATTCAGCTTCCAGGATCTTTACACTTCATGTTTGAGGCATTGGTGTTTGGTCATTTTCTTGATTTCTGCATCATTAGTCCAACATCACTGGTATTAACACCTCAATTGGCAAAGCCTTCTTCTGCTTTTTTGCACCAAAGTATTATATCTGGACACAATGCTTTGTTTTCCATGTTCTCACCTGAGGGGATCATTAGGCCATACGTGAGCGGTACTTCCATGTTTTCAGTGACTACTTTTGGTTCATGTTCCAACAAATTTCCTGGAACTGAATAGTCAAAGTTTTTGCAGATATGCCAGCAGATTACTTTGCAATCTCTGTTGTGTTATTGGGTGTACAGCTGTTCTGACATGTTTTTTTTTTCAGGTTCGGTCATTAAGCGTCACATCAATCTCTTTGCTAACCCCACATCCACCTCTCACATGTCTGTTTTTTTTCTCCTTCCCCTACCCTTCTCTCTTACTCTGTCCCCTCCTCATTCCCCCTCCTAATAAAATGAAGCACTCTCCTGCCACATTTCTGCTGCTCTATCGCTGTCTCTGCCTGTGTGTGTGTCTCTCACTCTCTCTCTCTCATGCAACCCTCCCTCCCACAGTGAATAGCAACGTTTGGTGAGTTGTCGCTCTCCCCACCTACCCCTTCTTCATCCTTTCTGCCTCCCCTCCCCCGTCTCACCCTACATCTGCTCTCTCTCTCTCTCTCTCTCTCTCTCTCTCTCTCTCTCTCTCTCTCTCTCTCTCTCTCTCTCTCTCTCTCTCTCTCTCTCTCTGTTGCTCTCTCTCTCTGTTGCTCTCTCTCTCTCTCTGTTGCTCTCTCTCTCTCTCTGTTGCTCTCTCTCTCTCTGTTGCTCTCTCTCTCTCTGTTGCTCTCTCTCTCTGTTGCTCTCTCTCTCTCTCTGTCTCTGTCTCTGTCTCTGTCTCTGTCTCTGTCTCTGTCTCTGTCTCTGTCTCTGTCTCTCTCTCTCTCTCTCTCTCTCTCTCTCTCTCTCTCTCTCTCTCTCTCTCTCTCTCTCTCTCTCTCTCTCTCTCTCTACCTCATTCTGCACTCACACAAGCACTCCAATTAAATGTTTGTTGATGAATCGTTGGCCAGGCTGTCGCTGCATATCATATAGGATCCCTTTAACGTTAAAGCCGGTCTTCAGCACACATGCAACAGTTGATGAAATAAAATGAATTCGTTCAAATAATGACTTTATGCACAAAGGAGTTGCAACTTAATGCAGAACAACCCAGAAGACATCGTGAGGTTTAATCACCCATGAAATAAACATTGCAGATAATCCGCCATCTTGCTTGCTTTTCTGTGTACCCATCACATTGTACATCGGTTTGGGGTCCACACAAACGTTACAACTTTTTTTAATGTCCATTTTAAACTAGATTTGCATTGATTCCCTTTAGAGCACTTTGTGAAACCTCAAAGGGCGGAGGAGCTCCTTGTGAGCCAACGGCCATCCATATCTAGTGCCCAACTGTGTCTGCGGACGTCCTCCTGCAGTTGGGTTACTTCTTATTAGGAGGTTGGTGGCAGGATTTGCACTCCAGCCACCGTAAAACGCTTCATTCCGCAAAACGCAAAAACGCAAAAAAATCTGAAAACCCACTCCGTGGGAGTACCTCCTGTGCAGCTTCCCTTCGCAGGGCAGCTCACCGGATGATGGGATTGGGGCAAAGCCTTCGGGACCCCCAATCTTTGATAGGAGGGAAACCACGGGGTAACATCCCTGGGTCAGATTGCGGGAGAGTGTGTCGGAGTGGTGTTGAGGTGTCGTCCACCAGACGGCGGTCTCCTTGGGTTAACCTGAGGCGGTCCCTTCGGGTGGGTGCCTGGAATGTCCTATCCCTAAGAGAGGATGATCACCTGTCTCTGTTATCATCTGAGCTCAAGCGTTTGGACATCGGGATTGCAGCTCTCTCTGAGGTTCGGAGACCGGATTGCGGCGAGATAATGGTGGGTGGTTACATCTACTATTGGTCTGGTCGCTCTGATGGTTACCATACCCAAGGAGTTGCTGTAGCTGTGTCCAATAAGCTGACCCCAATGATAATTGAGGTAACACCGGTCAACGAGCGTATTATGAGATTAAGGATTCGTCACTCCTTAGGTGTCATTTCCCTGGTCTCTATTTATGCTCCGACTGAGTGAGTGATCTTACCGTGAAGGACGCATTCTACGCCACACTCGAGTCTGTGGTTGATCAGTGCCCCAGACGAGATACACTTCTAGTCTTGGGGGATTTCAATGCATCGACTGGAACTGATAGGGATGGTTATGAGGTGTGTGTTGGTCCCCATGGGTCAGGAACTATGAACCAGAATAGCACTAAGTTCCTTGACTTTGCAAGAAGTCATGGACTTAGGGTGGCTGGTTCATGGTTTCAGCGCCCGCAAGCTCATCGCTGGACTTGGTATTCCAACGCTGGCGGTGTGGCAAAGGAGATTGACCATGTCCTCATTGACGGTCGTTGGAGGATGATCCAGAACTGCAGGGTCTACCGGAGTGCTCAGTTCCTCAATACTGACCACAGGCTTGTTGTAGCAACTCTAAAGCTGCACCTTAAATCCTGGAGAATGGTACCATCCCAGCCTAGGCTGGATGTTGCCAAGCTCAGGGATGAGAGAGTAGCTGAGGAGTTTGCGAACAGGCTGAGTGGACACTTGGGGGGTCTGGGTGCTTTGGGGGTCCTGAAGAGTTGTGGAGCACCTTCAAGACCACCGTCCTTGATGTTGCCGGTGGATGCCTTGGAGTTCACCGCAGGGCAAAGAAGAATTTTGTCTCTCAAGGGACACTGGATACCATTGACCAGAGTCGCAGGGCCAGGCTGAATGGCAGAGCTGAGCTGTTCAGGGAGCTGAGGCGTAAAACTGTACGTGCACTGAGGGTGGACAAGGAGGCCTATGTGCGAGGAATCTGTGAGGGGGTAGAGCATCACCTGTGGACAGGTGATTCTCGTCCCGCTTACAGGGAATTCGCGCACATGTTCATCCAAGCCCATCCCTCGGAGCACTGCAGTTCGAGCAGAGAGTGGTAGGCTCTTGACAGAGGAGTCTGAAGTGAAGGCCCGCTGGGCTGGTTACTTTGAGCGGTTGTACCAGGCTGATCCCCCAGCTGTCGAGTTGGACGTCAAGGGTGTTACAATCCCTGTTGCTGACCCTCGAATCAACTGTGGTCCACCATCGCTGTGGAAACACGGGCTGCGGTGAACCAGTTGAAACGGGGCAAAAGCTCCAGGGATCTGTGGCATCCATGCCGAACCGCCAAGGCTGGTGGAAATGCTGCACTCAAGCGTCGTTGCATGCAGTTTTGTGCTCTGCCTGGAACACAGGCATCATCCCAACTGACTGGAAGAGGGGCCTTGTTGTCCCTCTCTGGAAAGGGAAGGGTGATCGCCAAGACTGCAACAACTACCGAGGGGTGACGCTGCTCTCAGTGCCGGGCAAGGTCTTTGCTCGGATAATTCTTGATAGGGTTCGCCACCATCTGCTTGAGCACCAGCGTCCAGAGCAGTCAGGCTTTTTACACCAAAGAGGTCAACGATTGACCGTATCCTTGCACTTCGTGTCCTCACCGAACGCAGACGAGAGTTTCGGCAGGGCTGCTTGCAGCCCATGTTGATCTCTGTAAAGCGGCTCGATTCAGTGAATCGGGATGTCCTCTGGAGGATTCTTGGTCTTCGTGGGGTGCCACCAAAACTGATCGATCTGATGTCTGAACTCTACTCTGGTACTGAGAGTGCTGTGAAGTGTGGTGGTACCATCTCTGACTTATTTCCAGTTGTTACTGGAGTTCGTCAGGGGTGTGTACTTGCCCCCACACTTTTCAGCACTTGTATGGACTGGATTTTTGGGAGGATGTCGGAGAGATCAAGTTGCGGTGCATCGTTTGGCAATGTCAAGATCTCGGACCTTGATTTTGCAGATGATGCAGTCATCTTTTGGAGACTTTAGACATCCTCTTGGGGGCCCTCGAGGTGCTGAATGAGGAGTCGGAGCCGTTGGGATTACGGATTTCTTGGGTCAAAACAAAGATCCAGGCTTTCGGTGACATCTTGGATGCTGCTGTCCTGTCTGTGTCTGTTTGTGGTGAGGATGTTGAGGTCGTGGATAGATTCACTTACCTTGGCAGTGATATTCATGTCTCCGCAGGTTGTGAGCCGGAGGTCAATAGACGCCCTGGGTCGGGCCTGGGGAGTCATGGATTCACTGGATCATGGGGTGTGGCGCTGCCGGTACCTGTGCGGGAGGACGAAGTCCGAGTCTTCAGGTCCTTGGTATTTCCAGTCTTGCTCTATGGGTGCGAGACTTGGACTTTGACCAAGGATCTGAGACGGAGACTTAATTCCTTTGGTACCAGGTCTCTTCGGAGAATCCTTGGCTATCACTGGTCGGATTTTGTGTCCAACGAGCGGTTGCTGAGAGAGACTCGGATGAGATTTGTTACCTGCATAGTCCGTGAGCGTCAGCTGCGGCTGTATGGACATGTGGCTCGTTTTCCTGACGCTGATCCTGCTCACCAGATTCTCTCAGCGAGGGAGTCTCATGAGTGGAGGAGGCCAGTGGGCCGACCACGTGCCTCATGGTTGCAGCAGGTTGACCATCATCTCAAGGAGATGGGGATGGGCCTGGCATCTGCCTGGGGGATGGCCAGACGGAGGCCCCTGGAGTACCGGCGGAAAGTGGACGCAGCGACGCGCTGTTCTGGCACATGCTCCCATACCTGACCTGACCTGTGAAACCTCCAAAAATGGAGACACAGATCTGGCAGATGCTATGGATCTGCATTCCCTCTGGGGGACAGGGTATGAGGTGAAACAGTGAGTGCATTGAATCATATAGCTCAATGAAGCTGGTTAATTTTGGCACATTCCTCATTTTTTTTGTTCACTTAATATAATTCTCCAAACAGGAGAAAAAGATAAGTTTTATGGTTTGTAAATTTCACATTTTCTTGTGTATATATGGAGGAGCAGGGAACATAGCCTTGCTTGTTTAAAGTAAACATGTATATAGACTTAGTTATAAGACTCATTATTTCTTAAAATTTTAAGATTACACAACAGATTTCGACACTTATTTAGTCTGGACGATATCCGATCCTCAAAATCGAAATAATATTTTGATAATATACTTTATCTAGTCTGTGAGTATAGATCATGGAAAATCGTATCATATAATGCATGTAATCACTCCAAACTCCTCATTTGAACTATAGCACTTACAAAAGCAATGTATACAGCCATTTGTAGTGATTATGAACAGGCATTCGATGATATGAATAAGGAAAGTGAAAAAAAAACACTTTGTCGTTAAGAAATCGTTGCTGCCTGCTCCAAGTCAAGGCATGGTTGAGCAGGCCAAAAAAACATGGCAGCTTCAGACCCCAGTGAGGTTACCAAGGAAACACCTTAAGACCCCAAACAGCGAGGTGGCTGAGGATAGCTGGATGAAGGATATAATTAAATAAGGCCATTAATTATCTTCAAACGGTAGGTTTTAATTAACCCAAATTCCCAATTTTCAGTCTTTCACTTCATTGGAGTTTTCTTGGAATGCATGCAAAGTTTCAGGCTGCGAGGTTTTATGGTTTTATAGTTATGGAGGAGACACACTGACACACACATTGACATTTATTAGTATAAACGTACCATGTGGCAAATGACAGAAAAGAAGGGACATTCCATGGCTTGTGGGAAATGCCAGAAGATAGAAAATATGGCACATTCGAAAAATCTCATGTGTGTGCTATACTACCCTTGTGTTCTTAGAAGGAGCCAAGTAATGCTCTATAAAGTTCATATAAATGGGCACCCTCCATATATTCGTTAAAACCCATCAGTTCGTAAAGTTATTTGTTCCTTGAAAACGAAAACCCACCAGATAATGTGCATGTGTGTGATTCATTTGTTTAAAAATATTGGTGCCCCTTTGCCGTTTGCATTCTCCCTTACATTGTTTGTCTGTCTCCATCTAGTTTCTCCCTCTGCCCTGCTGTTGGTGTTTCCCCTTTCTCCTGCTGTTCCCTTTGTTATATTGTGTCCTGATTTGTTCTGTGAGATCGTTCTTCCACAAACTTAGGCCATGTAAAAAAAATAAAAACACAATGCCCTGACTTTCAGGTCCCTGACATTTGTGACATTTTTCATGAACATATCACCTGGGAATAGCAGGGTACGACAGGACAGTACTCACATTCTAATTGTACATACTTTATACACATAATGTACTCACATTCTAATTGTACAATGTATGAAATTAATTCTAACCACTGACTGACTGACTGATATTAATCTTCAGTACCTTCCGGGTAACGTAGAAAACTATAATTTTGCGGGCCAACGGACTCACTGACTGTATCCGTTACACCAGGAAAAATCACAGAACTGTCGGGAAAGCATTCATAAATGAAAATATAAGTAATTGAAAAAAATAAGTAAGTCAATAAATAAATGAAGATAAGTGACCCGAGACAATGGGGAAGCATAGTTATTTTGCGTGCTGACGGATATTGAAGCCAATACACTGGGAAAAATCACAGAATTATCGGAAAATGTCCGTAAATGAAAATCTAAATAAATGAAAAAAATGCAGGAGACCAAACAAAACTAAACAAACTAAACATATGCATCTGGACTAAACAAATGAGAAAGCACATTTTGCTATGCTTACAAGGTGTAAGCATACCCCACTATACTTTATACATGTACTGTACTCACATTTTAATTGTACATACTTTATCTTCTATCTTCTTTTGTCTTCTTTATTTATTAGACATCCTATGGACCTAAATGAACACTCGTTTTCCTCTGCATGCATTACACATCATGTGCCTCGAATTTCACCTCCCTAAGCCTTGTATTTATTGTTATTTAAAAAAAAAAGAAAACGCTTCTGTACACCACCATTGAGGCTCGGTTTGCAAGTCACCATCTACCATTAGAATAGAACAGACGTAAATACTTTTTTGTGAAAAAAGTTTTTCGATATTTTTTATCCTGAAAAATAGAATGAAGTGAGCACACAGTCTTATTAAAAAATTGGCCTTTAAAACTCGACTCAAATCATCCTTATGAAGGGGGACAGACATACACAAACAGACAAATACACAGTTTTATATAGGTATGTGTGTATATATATATATATATATATATATATATATATATATATATATATATATATATATATATATATATATATATATATATATATATATATATATATATATATATATATATTAGCTACGAATCACTGTGTATACTTCGCTTTTGTAAGTGCAATAGTTTTCAAATTAGGGGCTTGGAGCAATTTCATGCATTATTTGATGTGATTTTCCACTATCATCTTTTACAGACTAATTCAAGTAGATAATTGAAACATTATTTCGGTTTTGAGGATCAGATATCATCCGGACTAAACAAATGTTGAAATCTGGAGTGAAATCTGATAATTTAACTTTAAGTCTTTTAACTAAGCTGATATACTTATTTACTTTTATCAATCAAGGCTATGTTCAATCCCTCTCCATATAAACATAAGAAAATGTCAAATTTCCAAAGCATTAAACTTATCTTTTTCTACTGTTTGAAAAATTCTATTGAGTGAACAAAAATTTTAGGGATGATAAGAAAATGTCAAATTTCCAAGGCATTAAACTCGTCTTTTTCTACTGTTTGGAAAATTAGATTGGGTGAACAAAAATTTGAGGAACGAACAAAAAGTGACGAGCTTCATTTAGCAATATGATTTAATACATTCACTGCTAGACCTTGTTCCCTGTTCCCCAGAGGGGCTGCCTATCCATAGCTTCTGCCAGATCTGTGTCTATTTTCAGGAGCTTTGTGAGGTGCTCTACAGGGAATCAAAGCAAATCTGGTGAAAATTCCATTAATTGCTGCATGTGCGGTGAAGACCGGCTTCAAAGTTAAAGGGATTATTGATGGTATGCAGCGACAGCCTGGCCAGCAGTTCCTTATCAACTATTTCATTGGAGTGCTTGCTTGAGTGCTAAAGCCACTTGCTGAGCGACCACTGTCGATAGCCTTACTGTTCTACGTTATTCTGAGCGAATCGTTCACTCACTGCAGACACTTTTGCCATGCCACGTCATCCTGAGCGAGTGGTTCGTGCTCTGTCATCCTGAGCAAGTGGTTCATGCTTCATCGTCCTGAGCAAGATGTTTGTGCACCGTCATTAATTCTGAGTGAATTGTTGTGAAATAACATTCGATTTCTGAGCTGTTTGCCTTATTAACATGTTTTCTAAATTAACGAGCCAAATTCTTTTCCACCCGTCACACACATCTGTTCATAAAGATTAATGTTGGTGAAAATATCCCTGAAACGTCTGTATAAATGCAACATTGTTTTTCGGTGAAAGCTACTCAAGGTTTTTGAGTTGTATGCAGTACGTTTAAAAGCCAGTAATCACACCGATTCTAACCTGCCGATTCCCTGAAAATTGTGTCTGAGTGGTGTATGCATCCAGCTTGGCTCTGGATGCATTATGGCAATGTTTTTCTCCACACGTGCAGGTGGTGTTTGTCTCCGGACAGGTCCGGGTGGTGTTTGTCTCTGGATATGGCTGGATGGGAGTTTGTCTCTTAACAGCTTGGCTCCAGACGAGTCCAGGTGGTATTTATGTCTGGACACATCTCGGCGGAGTTTGTCTCTGGACGCATCCGGGCGCTATTTCTGTCCGGACGGGAGATTGTTTCTGGATGAGAGTTTGTCTCCAGATGCGTCTGGAAGGTTTGGTCCCCAGATGTGTCTGGGTGGTGTTCATAGTATAACCTATAGAAAATGGATTTCAGACATTATTTTGCTTCCATCTTCATTGTTATTATATGCAGAATCATTTTGATGAAACAGTATGAATCATAATTTACGCTCCACCACACGTCTGCCTTCCCTTCCTCTCAACTCACACTGTCTTTCTTTCCTCCACCCCTCCTTGCTCATCGCTCCTCCACCCATCCTCGCTGCTCTACCCCTCCCTCCTCTCTGCTCCACCATTCTCTCTCTCTCTTCCCCCCGCCTTTTCTCCCTCCCCCCTATAGTATTACCATCAGCGAAGCGACGGGTGGCATTTGCCCATGTAATTATAAATGAAGAAGAAACAAACATATGTATATATGGGAAAATTACACGCCCAGACCAGGAATAAAAAATCCCTCCTGAATTAAAAGGAAAAACTGAAAAATGTGTGTTTTTAGTGTTTTTATTGAACAAAGAATTCTGTATATGCAACACTCTGTAAAGAAAAAGACACATTGTATTTAATGAGATGACATTTCATGAGATGCTCGACATTGATTCTTCACTACCAGATCTTGAATGCATGATCGAATGCCAGAGAGAACACAACACAAGTCCCGTTCAACGTTGAGCTTGTTTCTGTACTTGGTCTTGACAGCATCGAGCATGGAAAATGCAGCTTCACAAAAATACGTTGATCCAAACATTGTCAGAATCTGACGAGCTTGATGTGAGATCAAAGGGTAAAGAGAAAGGTACATGACCCAGAATGTCTCGAGATCCAGTTTTTTGAAGTCTTCTTCAGCTGAGGAGTTGAACTTTAACTCAAGAAACTCCTCTTGCACCTTGTCCCAAATATCAGCTACTTCACATTGAAATGAGTTCCTAATGAATTTCCAGGCTACACGATTCTCATCTATATCTGGAAAGTATCTGATTAATTCTGCTTTCAATTCAGTTAGATGAGTAAATATTTGTCTCTTTAACTCAGAATCAAGGTAACTGTGAATGAGAGCAGAATCCAAGTTGGCAAAACTGGCTGTATTTCCATCCTGAATTCGACATTTCCAGAAGTCGAGTTTGGCCATGAAGGCTCAAATGACGTCATGGTGCATGATTATGTTGATGTTTTTCCCTTGGAGTTTGAGGTTGATGGCATTCAGCGCTTCATAGGTGTCCACCAGGTAAGCTAGAGACAGCAAAAATCCTCCAGACTGGAACTTGTCATGAAGATCTGCTTTCTTCTGCAAAACTAGAAATGTTGCCACTTCTTGTCATAGTTCATAAAGCCGTCCAAGCATGTTCCCCTTCAAAAGCCATCCTATGTTTGTGTGGTAAAGCAAGGCTTGATGTTCAGAATCCATAGCCACACACAGGTGTTTGAAGAGCTGACTTTAAGGCTCCAGCTTTGATGAAGTTGACTACCTTGATTGCCAGGTTCATGACATCCAATTTTCAGCAGGTAGAGTTCTGGCTGCTAAGGCTTCATGATGAAGGATGCAGTGCGTACCTACAGCAGATGGACTTTTTTCTTTCACTCTTGTTATGAAACCAGATTGAAAAACCAAGCATGGTCGGAGCTCCATCAGTACACACCCCTACCAGCGAGTCCCACAAAAGTAGATTTTCCTGGAAGAAGTTTGATACAACTTCAAAAATATGTTGCTGTTGTATAACTTTCCATCGGATGGCAGAAGAGCATTTCCTCTTTTACACTATTGCCTGACACGAAACAAGCATACAGCAGTAGCTGAGAACACTGAGCAACATCAGTAGTTTCGTCCAACTGGATGGCAAATACAGGAGAAGCTCTTACTTGGTCGATAACTTAATCTTTGATGTCTTGAGACATTTCATCGATCCTTCCCTTGATGGTATCGTTTGATAGAGAGATTTGGGAAAGCTTGTTTGCACTATCCTTCCCCAGAACGAGCTCTGCTGCACGCAGTACACTTGGTTTTACGAGTCTCTTCGATGTCATGGCTCTTTTTGCTCTTTGCAATCAACATTACGATCTCATGCCCAACTGTGTCTGCGGACGTCCTCCTGCAGTTGGGTTACTTCTTATTAGGAGGTTGGTGGCAGGATTTGCACTCCGGCCACCGTAAAACCCCTCATTCCGCAAAACGCAAAAACGCAAAAAAATCTGGAAACGCACTCCGTGGGAGTACCTCCTGTGCAGCTTCCCTTCGCAGGGCAGCTCACCGGATGACGGGATCGGGGCAAAACCTTCGGGACCCCCAATCTTTGATAGGAGGGAAACCACGGGGTAACATCCCTGGGTCAGATTGCGGGAGAGTGTGTCGGAGTGGTGCTGAGGTGTCGTCCACCAGACGGCGGTCTCCTTGGGTTAACCTGAGGCGGTCCCTTCGGGTGGGTGCCTGGAATGTCCTATCCCGAAGAGAGGATGATCACCTGTCTCTGTTATCATCTGAGCTCAAGCGTTTGGACATTGGGATTGCAGCTCTCTCTGAGGTTCGGAGACCGGATTGCGGCGAGATAATGGTGGGTGGTTACACCTACTATTGGTCTGGTCGCTCTGATGGTTACCATACCCAAGGAGTTGCTGTAGCTGTGTCCAATAAGCTGACCCCAATGATAATTGAGGTAACACCGGTCAACGAGTGTATTATGAGATTAAGGATTCGTCACTCCTTAGGTGTCATTTCCCTGGTCTCTGTTTATGCTCCGACTGAGGCGAGTGATCTCACCGTGAAGGATGCATTCTACGCCACGCTCGAGTCTGTGGTTGATCAGTGCCCCAGACGAGATACACTTCTAGTCTTGGGGGATTTCAATGCATCGACTGGAACTGATAGGGATGGTTATGAGGTGTGTGTTGGTCCCCATGGGTCAGGAACTATGAACCAGAATAGCACTAAGTTCCTTGATTTTGCAAGAAGTCATGGACTTAGGGTGGCTGGTTCATTGTTTCAGCGCCCACAAGCTCATCGCTGGACTTGGTATTCCAACGCTGGCGGTGTGGCAAAGGAGATTGACCATGTCCTCATTGACGGTCGTTGGAGGATGATCCAGAACTGCAGGGTCTACCGGAGTGCTCAGTTCCTCAATACTGACCACAGGCTTGTTGTAGCAACTCCAAAGCTGCACCTTAAATCCTGGAGAATGGTACCATCCCAGCCTAGGCTGGATGTTGCCAAGCTCAGGGATGAGAGAGTAGCTGAGGAGTTTGCAAACAGGCTGAGTGGACACTTGGGGGGTCTGGGTGCTTTGGGGGTTCTGAAGAGTTGTGGAGCGCCTTCAAGACCACCGTCCTTGATGTTGCCGGTGGATGTCTTGGAACTCACCGCAGGGCAAAGAAGAATTTTGTCTCTCAAGGGACACTGGATACCATTGATCAGAGTCGCAGGGCCAGGCTGAATGGCAGAGCTGAGCTGTTCAGGGAGCTGAGGCGTAAAACTGTACATGCACTGAGGGTGGACAAGGAGGCCTATGTGCGAGGAATCTGTGAGGGGGAAGAGCATCACCTGTGGACAGGTGATTCTCGTCCCGCTTACAGGGGAATTCGCGCATTATGTTCATCCAAGCCCATCCCTCGGAGCACTGCAGTTCGAGCAGAGAGTGGTAGGCTCTTGACAGAGGAGTCTGAAGTGAAGGCCCGCTGGGCCGGTTACTTTGAGCGGTTGTACCAGGCTGATCCCCCAGCTGTCGAATTGGACGTCAAGGGTGTTACAATCCCTGTTGCTGACCCTCCAATCAACTGTGGTCCACCTTCGCTTGTGGAAACACGGGCTGCGGTGAACCAGTTGAAACGGGGCAAAGCTCCAGGGATCTGTGGCATCCATGCCAAACTTCTCAAGGCTGGTGGAAATGCTGCACTCATGTCGTTGCATGCAGTTTTGTGCTCTGCCTGGAACACAGGCATCATCCCAACTGACTGGAAGAGGGGCCTTGTTGTCCCTCTCTGGAAAGGGAAGGGTGATCGCCAAGACTGCAACAACTACCGAGGGGTGACGCTGCTCTCAGTGCCGGGCAAGGTCTTTGCTCGGATAATTCTTGATAGGGTTCGCCACCATCTGCTTGAGCACCAGCGTCCAGAGCAGTCAGGCTTTACACCAAAGAGGTCAACGATTGACCGTATCCTTGCCCTTCGTGTCCTCACCGAACGCAGACGAGAGTTTCGGCAGGGGCTGCTTGCAGCCTATGTTGATCTCTGTAAAGCGTTCGATTCAGTGAATCGGGATGTCCTCTGGAGGATTCTTGGTCTTCCTGGGGTGCCACCAAAACCGATCGATCTGATGTCTGAACTCTACTCTGGTACTGAGAGTGCTGTGAAGTGTGGTGGTACCACCTCTGACTTATTTCCAGTTGTTACTGGAGTTCGTCAGGGATGTGTACTTGCCCCCACACTTTTCAGCACTTGTATGGACTGGATTTTAGGGAGGATGTCGGAGAGATCAAGTTGCGGTGCATCGTTTGGGAATGTCAAGATCTCGGACCTTGATTTCGCAGACGATGCAGTCATCTTTGCGGAGACTTTAGACATCCTTTTGGGGGCCCTCGAGGTGCTGAATGAGGAGTCGGAGCCGCTGGGATTACGGGTTTCTTGGGTCAAAACTAAGATCCAGGCTTTCGGTGACATCTTGGATGCTGCTGTCCTGTCTGTGTCTGTTTGTGGTGAGGATGTTGAGGTCGTGGAGAGATTCACTTTCCTTGGCAGTGATATTCATGTCTCTGCTGGCTGCGAGTCAGAGGTCAATAGACGTCTGGGTCGGGCCTGGGGAGTCATGGATTCACTGGATCATGGGGTGTGGCGCTGCCGGTACCTGTGCGGGAGGACGAAAGTCCGAGTCTTCAGGTCCTTGGTACTTCCAGTCTTGCTCTATGGGAGCGAGACTTGGACTCTGACCAAGGATCTGAGACGGAGACTTAATTCCTTCGGTACCAGGTGTCTTCGGAGAATCCTTGACTATCGCTGGTCGGATTTTGTGTCCAACGAGCGGTTGCTGAGAGAGACTCGGATGAGATTTGTTACCTGCATAGTCCGTGAGCGTCAGTTGCGGCTTTATGGACATGTGGCTCATTTTCCTGATGCTGATCCTGCTCACCAGATTCTCTCAGCGAGGGAGTCTCATGAGTGGAGGAGGCCAGTGGGCCGACCACGTGCCTCATGGTTGCAGCAGGTTGACCATCATCTCAAGTAGATGGGGATGGGCCTGGCATCTGCCTGGGGGATGGCCAGACGGAGGCCCCTGGAGTACCGGTGGAAAGTGGACGCAGCGACGCGCTGTTCTGGCACATGCTCCCATACCTGACCTGACCTAGGAAGCCTCTACAACCTTTGAAGTATGTTGCCGAAATGTTCCGCTGCTGTCCATCTTAAGGCCCGGTCACACCTTGACGTTTTAGCCAACGTATGCCGATTTTTGAATTTTTTTTCTAAAACGCTGGCACACGTTGAATAAGTTATGGGTAAGTTTTGATAACATTGAGAGCAGCTGAAAAACACTGCCATACGTCGTTGTACGTTGGCTTTAAACGTTGTACTTTTTGGTTGTCCTCAAATTTTTTCATGCTTGAAATTTCACGACGTATGCCGGCGTATGACTCACACGTTCCGCTACGCTGGCCACAAGTTGTATGCACGGTCTGCGATCGTTGACAGATGTCAACACATGCTACCTGTAAGTTAATCATAAGTTAAGACACGCCGAGGTAATGTTTAGCGTACCCGAAACTTATTTCTAACCTATGATTAACGTGTTGTTGGCACGTTACGCGATCGTTGCCACACATCGACAGACGTTACTTTTAAGTTACTCATAGGCTGAAAGACGTCGGTATAATGGATCGTCCTTGCGTCATCGTCCACGGCCACGGCCAGGACACTTATTTGCAGCATTCTTCAAACTTTTCTTCGGCATGACGAGGATGTTCACACTTCGATGTCTAGCTTGGCTATGATTCCAATTGTCCATCGGCAGCGTCTATTTAAAATAGTCGAGTTTGAGCGTTTTAACACGTTCAGAAGAAACGCTTCAAATTTCAAAAAACAAAGGCAAGTGACAGCAATTTAAATCGTTCATTGTAAACAATGAAAATAGTTGAGTGGTACCGTTTAAAAGTCGTTGAGTGTAAAAAAACATCCAATTGTTGAGCGCAAGCGTCTACTTTCAATAGTGGGGTTTGAGCGATTTCGCACGTTCAATAGAAACGATTAAAATTTCCAAACCCCAGCGTCAAAAAACAAAGGCGAGTGACAGCAATTTAAATCGTTCATTGTAAACAATGACAATAGCTGAGTGGTACCGTTTAAAAGTCGTTGAGTGTAAAAAAATCCAATTGTTGAGCGCAAGCGTCTACTTTCAATCGTGGAGATGCAGCCATTTAAATCGTTGAGTTTATTATTTAAATCGTTAAATCTTTAAACGCAAGGACGATCCATCATAACCCACACCCTCCCCCTCACACTCACCTACTACTGCCAACATGAACAAACTACTACTAATACTAATACTGATACTGATACTGATACCGTTACTGCTGACATGGACATCGACTCAAAAAGGACTCGAAAACACTGTTGGGTTCCCCTTTTATGAACACCATTTTTATATACCAATTCCCAAAACCGCTGGGAACACGTCTTTATATGGCAGTTGTAAGCTAGAAACACGTTAATTTTTTTTTTGTCGACCGGAAGACGTCATTGGAATACGTCTACATACGTCGATGTGTGTTGGGACTACGTAAAGAATTGGTTCAAAGCACGTCAAACATAAATTAGAAATAAGTTTCGCGTAAAAAAGACATTACCGCGACATGTTTCGACTTATGAGTAGCTTATAAGTAGCCTTTGTGGACGTGTGTAAGCGTCCACATATCGTGTGTAAAACTTATCCCCATCGCATGTGGAACGTGTGTCATACGCCGAGTACGTTGTAAAATTTTGAACATGTTTAAAATTTATTGACGTACTCTACTTACTACGACGTATGATAGCGTACTTTAGCGTTGTACTCACATATACCAAACTTACTCATACCGTATTTGACGTGCCCCAACGTTTTTGACACATTTTTCTTCGGTCTGCATACGCTGGCAAGATCGCCAAGGTGTGACCGCGATGTTGACACTTCCATTTCTACGGCAGTTATGATTCGAATCGTTGTGCGTCATTCTTTTAATAGGCTACGTCACGACATCGTCGGTGATGCGTGCAACGCGCTATGCCTAAGTTAGACTATCGTTGGGCATCGGTTGTGTAGGCCAACAACAGGTTCAGCATTCGTTGGTATAAGTTATCTATAACACAACGAAACGTTCTGTGTCCGTTACCAATGCGTTATACATAAGACCAAGTCGCTATGAATACGTCCGAATCTTTAAAAAAAAACATCAAAAGTTCAACGTAAGCCAGCGTTTTGCATACATTTTAATACGTTGCCATCGCTGGCTAAAACGTCAAGGTGTGACCGGGCCTTTAGCTTGCTTCAAAGACTGCCTTTTTGTTTCAAAAAAATGCCTTAGATTTGGCAGCTAGAGCAGGATGCATTGTCTTCAAGTGGTGTTCCAAGCGTGTGGGCCACATGCCATCATTGCTCAGAGTCTTGTAGCATATTACACACTGGGGTACCTTTGTGTTACTCTTTTGGAGGGACACAAATCCAAATCGAATATATTCATCAAGATACTTCCGCTTTTTTGCACTCATTGGCGAATGATTTAGTTTGAAATGGGTACTGCAAATCTGTGAAAAAAAATATTAATTTTAACATTAAATTTAAATAAATGTTGAATTTTAAAATTAATTTTAATACAAAAATGGTAGGCTGTGTTGCGAATAGAAAACGAAAATTATTTAAGGCGATACTTTTGTTTTTTTAATGTTCATCATGATATTATGCAAACACTTGTTAAGAGAATTCCAAAAACAATTAGAGAAATTCATGCTTTTTTCTCCAGGCTCGTGCCCCCTCTGGAAATTACTCAACGGGCTACCCCCCCCTTGGGGGGGGGCGACCCCCAGGTTAAGAGCCAATGTTTTAAAGTGTTTTGATGTAATTACCTCGAGGATATTGCTTTGATCAACTCAAATATATATATATATATATATATATATATATATATATATATATATATATATATATATATATATATATATATATATACACAACTTGTTGGGCAACTTGTATGAGCTAACCACGTGGTGATGTTGATGCAATTGATTGGATGAAGGCTTTGAATGGAATTTCACTGTGGCTGTATTTTTATAGGCATGCTGGTACTACCTTAAAGTTCTCCTCTAATTTTGAAAAACATTTTCGGATGGCTGACATGGCTGACCTCTAGATCCATCGCACCCAAATGATAGCATGCCCCATGAAGCAATGTTCAAGCTGATTATATTCAGTTGGATCCAATTCCCTCATGACTTGTTCTCAGATTGGACATCTTAGACGTCAACAAATGAAATTTCTTCCTCTACCTATTTACATCAAGTCATGACCAACATGTTGGAATAAATAGTTTGCAGTTGTGTATTTAATGCGAAGATAGTAAACTTATATTTCTCAGATTATCATTCATTGCTCGATAAATAGATGTAATAATTGGGAAAACCACAGTTTATTATAAGATGTGGTGTCAATGGTCTTTGCCCCCATTATACCATCGTCTTGGCCCTTGTGTAAGAGAGAACGTGGACCTACCCTAAGGAAGTAGCTAACTTGATAAGTTGGCATTACCTCTCCCATTAGCTAATTTGGACCATTGGGGGTCAGGATCTACCCTAAGGAATGTGTGACCTTGTCAGTGAGGACAGGAAAAGGGAGTGAGGGGTCTTTAGAGTGCATCTTTGGGTGATTTTGTGATATTTAATTTTCGGTCTCGTAGATCATTAGTCTGACCACTATGACAAAATTTTATCATGAGGTTCTTATGAGATATCTATCAAATCAGATGTGACATTTCAGGTTATTTTTGTAAAGCCTCATATCATTAAGACATTGATGACATACTGTATCTATCCCAGAGGAGGTTTAAATTAAGAAAGTCCTTCAAGGTTCCATGTTTCCTTTATCTCCGAATTAATTACTATCAAATAACTGTGTTGCTGCAAATGAATATAGGACGAGGATACAAAGTCCACAATATCTCAGTTCTCATCATTCTAACTGATTTCTGGAAAAAATATCGGAAATGAGGGTTTTAAAATATATGAATAGCAATCAACATTTATGGCACATTGCACGAACCACTTTGGGAAATGCTGCTGTGTAACCATTGATGTTGGAATCATGATGAGTGGAGTGTCCTGAGAATGCCAAATTACTAACTGGGTAGCAAGCACATCATTGTGAAGGTTACTGCTAAACTGCTTCTGATTAAACACCCACACCCCACCCTTAACTCTGCTATTATCGCTGGATTGTGGCTTTTAACACTGCACTGTATTATGTTCAAATATATGCATTGTAGGATTTCTAGTACACTCCAAGAAAAACACAATGGAAGAAGTTAAAAGCATTGATGATGATGATGATGATGATGATGATGATGATAATGATGATGATATGTGTGTCATTTTTATATTTGTTAGAAAAAAATTTATCCTTAAATGTGTATGTTTAACAAAAGCATAACTACAGTGGTGGCCTATGACAATGCATTCGCTATCCCGAGGCTGCTTGTTCAACTCCCATTGAAGGCATCAGCACTATGAAAGATTTGGATTCTAAGCTTCTGCAAAACAGCCCCAGGAGAATTACTGCTGTTATCGGAATGTCAGTTAAAAATAAAAACCCACCTGGCTCAGCATAGACCTTCAGTAAAGGGGCTAATGTGCCTGTTTCACCTCGTCTAGTTTACAGTAGGATGCCAGTCCACACTTTGTGGTTTGCTCTTAATACCCACAGGGCAACAGCGATGAAAAGGCTTTGCCATCCCATATAAAAACGTCTCATGGGTCTCCCATCTGAGCACCATGGTGTCTTACAACTTGCCTTACAGTAGCACGATGGTGTATTATTAAGTGCCTTGTGGGAGCACTTTGGTGTCTTATGAACAGCCCCATGCGAGCATCATGTTAACTCATAGAAGCACAAATGCATCTCATGATACAGCTTTAGTATTTCATGGTAACCCTAAGGTGTTTGATGCAAAATCCGATATTTTTTCCAAAAAAAATCCGTATTTCTAATATATCACAGTCAAATAATTGTCACCCGTTAATATTATATAGTCCATTGACATTTTCCAAAGTATCTGCCTAAATAACGAATGTCAGAACAGTGAACTACACAATAGTGAAAAACCATTAAAGTCCTTATTGTGTCTCAGATAGCAAGCAGGTTATTCATAAGGAATCATCATAGAATGATTTTAGCTTTGAACCTGGATGAACAAACTGCTCTTATGCAGTAAGTTACTGTGCAATACATCAGTAAATAAGAATAACAAGAGTATTGACCTCGAGTTTTTTTATGATCACTTTATCCACCTCTTGTTCTCCTAGCTATTGCAGTGCCTTACAAGTAGTACATAGTATTCAGCAGTGGCACGATGAATGGCCAACGATTTTACTCTGGTGATCACTTTGGTACAGACCAGTGTGCTAGATTTCCCACAGGTGTGCTTGATAAAAATGACCATTGCCCTCGGTGCTTGGTATGCGGCGCAGCATGTCAAAGATTGTGCTGTTCCACCCTTCCTTGGATCGTTTGAGCACCTGCACAATGAAGGAAATAGTTGTTTTGAAATCATTGCCAGTTCTGAAAAATTATTCCGTCAGTTGATCCTATTGTTCTGAAATGCAGAATAATGTCTATCTCTGATTATAGGGTTGGCAGGACAGCTTTGAGGTATGCATACTCGCCTCTAAGCTGTCTAGCCTGGATTTGAATCTTGGCACATCTATAAACTATAATCCTGGTGTTTCACAAACAGGGTGATTCATCAATATGTGTGCCATCCATCGGATAGACATTACGCCAGCAGTCCAGTTTGCCAGCAGAGGTCGGTCGATGTTTAACCTCCCTTGATGTCTTTCATGAAGAGTAGACATGTTGTCACCGACACCTTGATTGACCAAATTCCAAATGTCTATGCTGACTGAGGGCTGGGAAGGCAACGACAATACGTTCCAGCATGACCTTTCCAAAGAGACTACTTCAGCACCACCGACACTCTGTCGAGAACATGGTACATTTAAGTGATGATGATCAACAGTTATAGACAGCACCAACATCTGAGCTATGAATATAACTGAAAACTTTATGCTGTTCCTTCGTAGCTCGATACATAATCCCTTGGGCGTATAACAATAAATAACAAACCTTGTCAGAATAACAAACCAATATTCAGAATGATGTGTTTCATTATTGCAAAAAGTTATCACTATTTTAGTTGTTAATCACTTAAAGTTTTTAATCTAATCTTGTTTCTTGCAAATGTTAGCTTATCAACCTCAAATTCTACCTCCTATAAATGAAACAGAAAACCAAATACCGCATTGAAGTCATCAGAAGGAACGTGAATAAGTAAAGAGCAAAGATAGATTCGTCAGGAGGAATCTGAATAGGATTCGGGTTTCAGATGCTACTCCATAACCCTCAAACACATCCAGGTGCAGCCAAGTGAGTCTTACAAAAAATTTCTGCAATAATTCACTTCTCCATAGACAGATAGATAACGAAAGAGAAATAAAGAAGAAAAGAGATAAAAGAAAAGAAAAAGCAAGTGTTTGAATGGAGAAAGAGAAATGTGAAAAAGTAGAAAGAAATGTGAAAGGAACAAAAAAAACAAAGATGTCGGGAAGAACCCGGATAGAGAGGTTTCAGCAGTTACTCCCCAGGCTTAAAAACACAGCAACATGTACAAACTACCAGAGATCCATGATCAGCGGAACACAAATTTAGTTGACCCATCTAGCTCAGCATAGGCCTTCAGAAAAGGGGGTAACATGCCTGTTCCACCTCGTCTAGTTTAAAGTAGGATGCCAGTCCACACTTTGTGGTTTGCTCTTAATGCCGACAGGGCAACAACGATGAAAAGGCTGTGCCATCCCATATAAAGACGTCTCATGGCTTTCTCTGTCCAAGCACCATGGTGTCTCATGACGTGCCTTATGATGGTGTATTATTTACTGCCTTGTGGGAACACTTTGGTGTCTTGTGAATTGTCCCATGCGAGCATCATGTTGTTTCAAAGAAGCACAAATGCATCTCATGATACTGCTTTAGTATTTCATGGAAACCCCAAGGTGTTTGATGCAAAAACAATTTTTTTAAAAAAATCCATATTTCTAATATATCATTGTCAAATAATTTTCATCCTTTAATATTATATCGTGCATTAACTCATACACAAATACAGTTGAAGTAACATGCACATTGCTTTGGATGTTGCAGGCTCCCGAATCAAAATGTTCAAACCTCTTGGTTGATTATTTTTATGAATGTATAGTTGTGATTGGGCTGGCAGGATGGCCTTGAGGTATGGGCACTCACCTCCAAGCTATCTAGCTTGAGTTTGAATCTTGATCCAGTTACAAACCGTTATCCCCATTTTTCACAAGCAGGGTGATTAATCAATGTGTGTGTGCCGTATGTTCAATGGACGTTAAATGGACGTCCTGTCTGCTGACAGTTGGTGGACATCAAAGATCCCACGGTGTCCTTCACGAAGGGGAGGGAAGCTTTCCCTGGCACCATGGCCAAATTACCAATTTCTACCCTGACTATTGCTGAGAAGGCAATGGCCAACCACGCAGTATCACCTTTACCATCAAACTGCTTCGGCAGCACCGATGCTCTGTAACAGAGTATGGCATTCCAGAATCATCAGAGTGGTTGAGATTATCGAAAGACAAGTCTTCTGGAAGTACGTTACCTTGTATTGCTGCCTTCCAGTGACACACTTGTCCTATTATTGTTTCTGACGTTGGCTGAATTGGACGCCTGTCTGCACACCTTTAGAGGGACCATTACCTCGTAATGAGTCATTATCACTTGCAGTCAGGATTAAAATGCCTGCCATTAATCAAAAACCTCGAGATATGCTCTCAAAATGGAGAGCAAAGAGTGGTGTTGATGTCATTGGAAGAAGGTGTTTTGTTGAGCTGCTTGTGTCTAACCCATCAATGTGGATCAATCTTGTTGTCTCTCTGCCACTTGCATCATTGCGCTTTGATGAAATCAGGCACACGTTTGTGGAATTAAGCGACCGTAATGAGAGCCCAGTCCTTGACCCTTGCAAGGAGATACTGGAATGCCTATTTTGTCTGAATTAATTGCAGGATGAAGCGTTGATGGCTTCTGACAATGGGCCTAATCCAATTTGTTATTAATTAATCACAGTTTAATGGTTTTTAATTACTTGGTGACATTGGGAGGGGTGGATCGAGGTAGGAAGTGGAGACAACGCATTTATTCTTTCTAATTGTGATGTCCTGCTCATAAGCATGAGGCAATTATGTTTCCACGAAACCTGCCTATATGAGTGGGAAAGTGTATTATTATTTATTGATTAGAGAAGAAGAGAAGGGTCTGAAGATGTGGAGAGGCAGGGCGAAGGAGGTGAAAAATTGTCCGTGCCATTCATCATGAGTATTTTGAAATGAGAATTCCAACTCGATTCCATATAGTTGATGTAACATGCACGGAGTCTTGCCGTAACTGCATCTTGCATCATTGTGGTCACAAGTTTAAATGTTTCACCTCATACTTGAATTCTCAGTCCAAATTGTAGGCTGCATTGTGCTGTCACTTAAGATGCTGATCAGAAAGAAATTGGCTTTGTCATGTTGATGTATCTAAAATGCCATCTTATGTATTTCACTTTTGTGAGAGCGAGATTTATGATGCTTCATGTTTCCATTTCGAATGACCATTTTAAGATTTCCAGGTTCTCTCTAGCAGTTCTAATTCAGCGTCTTATTGGGAACACTCTTTTTTTTTAATCAAATATGGTTTTTTCACCAATACATGCAAGGTAAGACAAAAATAAATAAACAAAATCTGAACCAGGTGGCACAAAATGAAATAATCAACCATGTGTTGGTTTTCACATTCATGTTGTTTCACTCAATACTCAAAAAAACAAGTTATATTTGTGACAGTGCATAATCTCATGCATACTTGTTTTCACTTATTTTTTTCCCGATGTCGCGGCATGGTTTCTCCAGACAATTTCCTTTATCCAGTTGCACTGTGCAGCATGGTCCTCTTGCCCTGATTTACACTGTTGGGGTTGCTCTCTGAACAGCATAAGCTGCTTACCATCAAATGACAATGTTTAATTTCCTCAGTAGCAAACACCTAACTTGCCAAAACAATTTATGCCTCTTTTATTTATTTTAGGCTTAATTGTAATGGAATTGCATGAACACATTTAATGTATCCAGTGCATGTTTTGGAAAAATAAATGTAAAAATATGGTGTGCTGCATTAATCTGGAGGGTGTCACAATTGCTGGAATGGTGCCTCTTGGATGAAGTGCACGCATATTGCATGTGTCTGTGTTTCTTCAGGCCCATGTGCTTTGTGAAGCAGCTAGAGGTGGTGGGATACGGCGCTCGGAATGAAGTGTCTCCACCAACACCTCACCCAGTTCTGCCGAAAGAGCTGGAGAAGTTCTCGGAGTCAGTCTATGATTATACGACATTTGATGTCCCGGAGTTTGGCAAGTGTGGCGTCTTGCCGAAAGGGACCGAGCAAGAGCCATCACCGCTTACATATGGAGGTTAGTACTTTAACTTATGCTCTTTGTTTAAGTGACCCATTTACTTCTGTGGACGTTTCCATTTGATTGTTTTTATTCATTCAGGGTCGTTTTTTCTCCATGTCATTGACTACGGTGACTAGTTTTTAGCTTGGCAGGATGTCTTGTATATTATCTTTTCAGTCATCTCATGGTAGTCCCAAAAACAACTACCTTTATGGACATGAGAGTATTAAGGATTTTCGTCACATGTTGGGCAGTTACTTCTGTGAGCACTTTCACCCGACTGACTGTGAGCACGATATCTCAAAAAATGATAGACGGATTTGGACGAAACTTGATAGACAGGTTAGTTGTTTGACAAGGGTGAATTGATTTGATATTGGTAAAGATCTGGATACGGATACGAGAATTTTTAATTTTTTAAAAAGTAATTCTTCACCATTGAGAGATGCTGCCAAAAACGATTTATAGCATGATATCTCAAAAAAGTTTTGTACTGACAATGACAAAACTTGGTGGATGAGTTCAGTATGTAACAAGAGCAAGACGATTAGATTTTTGTTAAAGGCCGGATCTGCATCCGGACTATCAGTGCGATACAAACATAAACTGGTCATTATCTTTGCTTTCATTACAGCTCTCAGAGCAGAGTGAGAGACAAGCATTCAACAAGTTAACAAAAAAAATACACAAAAACAGAATAAATGTAAAGGCTTCAATTAGCTGAGAGTTCTCAAGCCACCATAAATTAAGCAAAATATATAACATGGAGGATAAATTGAATGTAAAAAGGAAGTGCGTCCAATTAAATATATGATAGAATGGAAAAACAGAACACAAGGGGAGTAACAATAAAACATTCAGTATTTTGTAAATAAAACAAAACAGCAAATAACAAAGTGGGCTCTTTCTATTTGGTGGACAAAATATTTTTGCGGGGGTAGCCGGCCCAGATGAACCCCCACCCCCCCCGACCCAAATTTGTTGGAGCCAGGCGGTTAACACCGACAGCCCACGGATGGCCGAGCGGTCTTTATTAGAAGAAGGTGGACACATTGATCGACATAGATTTCAACACGTGCTTGAAGGGCATGGTGGAGGGTGAGCACCAGCACTGTGCCTTCTGCTAAGCACCACCTAACGCGCCTTTCCACCAAGCAACACCTTCTGCACCTTTCCGCCAAGCACCACCTGATGCGCCTTTCCACCAAGCAACACCTTCTGCACCTTTCCGCCAAGCACCAACTAATGTGCCTTTCCACCAAGCAACACCTTCTGCACCTTTTTGCCAAGCACTGCTACAGTAGTAGTCTCCTCTCTTATCCTCCGTCTGCCTGTCCTCGGGGCGTGGCCTCCTCACCTCCAAACCCGGGAATGCGGGGCATCTTCTGTTGTTGTTTCAGGGACTCGGTCCATAGCTTATGGCCATACTTGGAATATAAAAACATAGTGAAAAATGACAGAGGGTAATCACGTACAGGGGAACTTATTTTTACTCCCTAAGATAATTAACACCGCACTACTCCTCGTGTGGTGGGGACATGTAACACTGAAGCTGACAGACTCCCTCAATTATATATATATATATATTTTTTACAGATATATTCATTTATTTATTTATGAATATATATATATATATGTATATATATATATATATATATATATATATATATATATATATGTATATATATATATATATATATATATATGTATACAAATATATGTATATACATATATGTATATACATATATGTATATACATATATGTATATATATATATATATATATATATATATATATATATATACATATATGTATATATATATATATATATATATATATATGTATATACATATATGTACACAGGGTACCCCTAAAGTTACTTTACCCCTCGCCTGCTTGGTATGCGGAAACACTGACTCAGAAGAATGATGCAGCACATTCAGATACAATGACAAATTAATTATTGTAAGTGCTGTACAATAAAACCTGTATATTAAAAGAGTTCAAGAGCAATGCTTCACTGGTAAGGGGTAAAGTGACTTTCAGGCCACCCTGTGTATATATATATATATATATATATATATATATATATATATATATATATATATATATATATATATATATATATATATCTCTTGTCGCAGGTGTGGCCGTTAGGTTAATCCCCAAATTGCGGTTAACACTAACCAGGCCCGGATAGTCGAGCGGTTTTCCTGAGGAGGCAGACACGTCATCCTCAGAGATCACAGCGCATGTGGGAGGAGCAGGAGGTTCTGACGGAGTGACGGATGGATGCACAGCATAAGGGGATTATACTCGAACCCACGATAAATACACAGACACAGGCAACTTAAAATAAATGTGGATTGAATGAAAATAGACAAATATTTACAAGGGAAAATAATTCAGAATGTAATAATACATGAGGTAAACCAAAGTCGAAGTTGAGGCACCTCTACACATGGACTTTGATACAGACAAGGGGAAAACATAATGAAAGAAAATCCTCCGTTTATTCTGGCACTTAGCTTGGTCCAGCGATGGTCTTTGTGGAACTTCGCAATCGAGGCACTTTGTCCTGCATGGATAGACGTGCCCAAAATGGCGCCGAGCCGCCCCCTCACAGCAGGAAACGTTTGTGAGGAAATTTGTGAGAGATATTCAATTCCAAGGCTCAGAGACCGCCACACAACATCCACGTTGAACGTGCTTGCCAATACTCTCTCTGCAGAATGGCGCCACTCCGTTCGGTGACATACACTACTAACACAAGACTTCGAGGCCCATCTCTCACGACCAGCCAAGAGTCGATGGCCAGCGTCTTGCTCAGTACGTGAGCCAATTCACAGCACGACCCGCAAATCTCGCAGACATTTTGTTGTGCTGAGAGGAGAGCAAAGCAAGACCCTCCATCCAAGCCACGTTCTTCTCACAACTACAACTGCAAATCTCACCCTTCTTCCAGCTCTGGGCGTGGCTTGCTGGCACGAAACCTGGGAAGGCGGAGCCTCTGCCTGCTCGGCATGTCTGACTCGCTTGTTATTGTGGTTGTGGTTCTAAAAATGCAACTCCTTCATGGCTGGCTTGTAAATGCAAAAACATAGGAATAGGTTAGAGGTGGCAATCACATACTGGGGATATTGGTTTTAATCCTGATCCAAATAATACAGCACCACCCCCCGTGTGGTGACAAGTAACACTTAAGCTCACAGTTTCACTACTTAATTTATATTGAGATGTTTCCTACATGTAGACAGACCAAACAACTCTAAAAAATCCTAAATTTCTGATGAAATTCCTCCATCTTCTCCCACCACCTGAGCAATATATTGTTGTGGTTACCAGATTCGCAAACCACCATTCAGGTCCCTTAGGTGAGGTATCTCGGTAAGTACATGTGTAGTTAGGCCCAAACCCGTTGTCTAGTGGGAATACATGTCATTTATGCGTGCTGCGACTCTTCAGGATAGCCGTTTTTCTTTTACTATCTTTAATTTGGACCAACCGCCATTGTTACCACCACCAACCACCGCTTCACCACAACCGCCACGACCTTCACGTCACACCTCGCAACCGTCGCATCGCCACCGTTCTTGCGCCGCCTGTGGGTACCGGTGTTGGACTCGTGTAGGGCGCGCGCCGAACAGCGTGTACAAAATCACGGATTTTGTGCTTCAAAAACGGATCAAAAACGACACACGCCCACTTTTTGCCGTCCAATCGGTGAGCGAGGGGCGGGTGGCCCCGCCCCCAGGGCGTTGGAGGGCGATCGATATATGCAAATTTATGGATCAAAAAGCATTCACGCCCACTTTTTCTCGGGCCAATGGGGAGCGAGGTGAAAGGTCGAAGGGAGGGGGTCAAAGATGAGAGGGCGAAGCTACGGGGCTGATAAAAAGCGACCGTGTTCGTCAGTCCAGTGAGTAGGAGAGTCGAGAACAGAGAGTCAAGACTTCGCGGGCGGTGGAGTTGGCAAGAAGGAGCTGGTCGTCGTGTGCGTCGGAGTCGGAACGGAGGGGACGGAGCTGTGGAGAGGCGGCGAGGGCAGACGAGGGGGTGCTCGCGTCGTGCAGGGAGCTGCACCCCAGGGAGGCCGACAGCGTGACCTGGCCGAGGTGGAGACGCTCGTTGCGGGGCAATAAAAATCCTCTATACCCCGAGCATCAGCAACCCCCTCCTGTTTCCCCCCGCGCTGAGATAGTGCGACCAAGGGGGCCCCTTTCCCACCCCCTACCAGACACTGCCCGCGAGGCCCGCGGAGTGGAGGCACCATCGCCGCTCCGCGTCTCATCACCAGACGGGTAGGCCCGACCCGGTCTCGGCCTCAGGCCCGCCTCATCCTTGAGGGTATTCTTTCCTTGGTTTTGGGTATGTGTTGTCGGCGCCGTCTGTGAAGTAAAATTGTATAAGTGTTGCCGTGTGCTCGGTAGTCGGTATTAGCTCTGCATTGTGTTTCTCTTTTATATTTGCTTTTTGTGTAAATTGAATTGTGTTTTTCTTTTCTATGTGCTTTTGGTGGAATTGAATATGTGTGCTTCCCGTGTGCCGCGAATAAATGTGCTTTGTGTTGAACTGTTTCCCGCTTCGCTTCGTCATTTCTTTCTTTGAATCCTCATCTTGCTTCACGTAAAGGGTTGGTAGTGGGCTGAATACGCCCGATAATTAATCGAACCGTCGAGGTCGACGATAACACCGCTCGGTTATCCCGATAGTACGGAACGGGTCGCTTAAGTGGCCCGTGTCCGAAGTCGACCTGCGGCGAGGTGCGATCGCCCGGTCTACCCTCCGCGTGGGTACTTAGGTAGGTCGAATTTGGCGAGCAACCCTATCCCACGCGGGGGCTGATTGGCTCGATCGCGGTGAGACTGAAAGGTCCACCCGTGACTGGTTCCCGGCGTTAGTCCGAGAGGGTCACGACTGGATTGTCCGTCCGGTGGGCGACGTGCCGCGATTCGAGTTACGTGGCCGTCAGCACGCTGGCGGGCGCGAAGCCGCAACAATATATATATATACTGTGTATATATATATATATATATATATATATATATATATATATATATATATATATATATATATATATATATATATATATACTGTGTATATATATATATATATATATATATACTGTGTATATATATATATATATATATATATATATATATATATATATATATATAAACATATATCTCTGTTATAATACCAAGCCTGCAAACTAAAAACTCGGCTCGCCGTAACACGACCCCTATGAAATTGTTGTGGCACTAAGCAGACATGCCGACAATGTTTGGGAAGTCTTGGCGTTCCATTGGACCACTTGCATTTTGCACAATGCGTATTTTTGTCATTCCCCGTGTACGGTCTGTCATCTGCTACCAGCTATGTTGTACTGCTATCCCGTGCATGTGCACGGGTATCGCTAATATATATATATATATATATATATATATATATATATATATATATATATATATATATATATGCAGAGAGATAGAGAGAGAGAGAGAGAGAGAGAGAGAGAGAGAGAGAGAGAGAGAGAGAGAGAGAGAGAGAGAGAGAGAGAGAGAGAGAGAGAGAGAGAGAGAGAGAGAGAGAGAGAGAGAGAGAGAGAGAGAGAGAGAGAGAGAGAGATACACCCACCCACATCTCTCACCTGTGAATGGAGGAAATAGCCAATCAGCTCTCACCTTATTGAGTACACCTAGATGGCTGGGATTATATAAATGATTGATGCCTCCCACACTCCTCGAGCCCAAGTCGCTGAATCAAGCAACCAAGAAGACTGACACAAGGTAAGTGCTCATGCTGTTTCGATCACTTCCCAGAGTTCCTCAACAACTATTAAAGACGGTCACACAAAGTAGACACATGAAAATCCCAATGCTTTCCAGCCCCTCAGATACCGGACCGGTTTCATCAGTTATTGGCGAATCATCAATGATGGCGTAGATCAGCAATCAGCGATCTATGCGATTGCTAGATCACTGACGAAGTCCATCTAAAAAGTAAGCGGACTGACTTCACAGAAATTTTATTCCAAAAAATATATTGAAATCACAGCTTGTCCTC
>NC_140961.1:107348520-107378520 GCF_056783735.1 Eptatretus burgeri | reverse complement strand
ATATATATATATATATACACACACAGAGATTCCTCCCTCCCCTCTCCCATGGAAGGATTCATTATAAGTTTGTCTTCACGATTTAATATCGCACTGCCTGTCAGCAGTCTCTGCTGCTATTGAAGCTTATTACACCCCAA
This sequence comes from Eptatretus burgeri, assembly GCF_056783735.1. Taxonomy (NCBI): domain Eukaryota; kingdom Metazoa; phylum Chordata; class Myxini; order Myxiniformes; family Myxinidae; genus Eptatretus; species Eptatretus burgeri. The sequence goes on along the minus strand of NC_140961.1, from coordinate 107,378,380 downwards.
AAACACAAAAGTTCACGAGGCTCTATTGAAGTACATTATATCCTGGTGTGTGTTGAACAAGATTGGAGATTATTGTTAATACAGCGATGTGGCATGGAAATCGATTAAGTTATTTCATACAAGTTATTTAATGTGACATGCCTTGTTTCAAACATCGTGGACATTGTGGCAATGTTACTTCCAAATGGATGAACAAACAGGGGGAGGTTTATTCGTCTCGCTCCAAAGCGGATTCAAGACCATTACAACGTCCATGTCTGTGTGTCTGTCTGTCTGTGTGTATGTGTCCACATCTATATATTTTAACTGTAAAATACATTTTCTTTGCAACTGCTTCTCGATTGATGCAAAACTTTAAAAAACAGTAGGAACTCCCCATGGAGAATATTTCATTGATAGCTCTGATGTCATAGGTCACATGGTATGGCAGCCATGTTGGATTAAAGGAAAAAATATGGACATCATTTTCTCTGAAACCGCTCAACGAAAAATATTGAAACTTGGCATATGTCGTCAACTCCCCATGGGGTATATACTGTGGGGTGATAACGATGACGTCGTCTGTGACATGGTTTGGCAGCCTTATTGAATTAAAGGAAAATAAATTGGACATACGTAGTTGATAACGTTGTCATTATAGATGTGGTAGTCCAGCCATAATTGCTTGAAAATCTTTATCCAAGAAATATGAGACTTCATATACCTGATTAATGACCCAATGTGAGTGAAGAATTAAATTGATGACATCCATAACCATGCCAAGAAATTATGTGACATGACAGGGATGGTGCATGGATGATATAGGTGTATAGGCCAAAACAGCAGAGAGCCATAATAGTAGCGTGTTCACTGAACGATGCTATTTTTGTTCAGAATGAATGTGTGAGGCAAGACTATGCGCTCTACGAGTGCCATTCTCATTACTCAAGTAATATAAATGGTAAATATTGACAAAACAATGCAATTGAAGAGTCACGAGAAAAAATAAGCTGTATTTGCTCATTGTCTGTGTATGACTGTAACATAAAAACCCAGGTTTATTGCTGACATTGATGTTCTTTTTTATACAAAGCATATGCCAGCTTCTAACTCTAATGCTAGGTTACTACAATCCTCAAAACAATTCAAATGCACAGGATTCAAATAATTCTCATTCATATTAAAAGACACTGCTATCCCAGCTCTAAAGCTGCAGGACTGATCTTCGCGAAGCTACTGATATATTAAACACCCTCACTAACTACCCCCTGTTCACCTGTTGAACAAACACATACCTATTTATTTGTCTCCTTGTACAATGTTATTAGGCTTCTTACTTCCAAAATTGGCCGATTATTGAAACAAAACTGTTCGAACTAAAAATATTTACGAATTAAACAAGACACTCTATATACAGTGGTCCCCAACCTTTTGATCTCATGGGCCGCATTCACTACTCCCAAGGATGTTGGGAGCCAGAAAAAAATTGATACATTTTATTGAGAAACTTGATACTGTCACACAGCGTTTGTGTTGAGAAATCGATACAACGTTTGGGGTTTATTGGAGTATTGCTTTTTTAATTAATAAATTTTATATGTATTCAATCGATCGATTGTTCACGCACTGTAATTCTGAACAAATTTCCGTTTGGGGTGCAATTAATTTTAAATACTGCCGCAAGATGCCGGAAGGTAAAATCAAATTGATTTGATTCCTCCTGGCGGTAAGTGGCAGTGGCTGGCAGCGGCATTGTGTAAGGCTTTTCAGGTCATGGCGCTGGCCGGCAGTGGCCGGCAGTGGCATTGTAAACCCGTTTAAAATTTCTACATGGAAATGTTTTTTGATTTGAAAGTCGTCGTGGGCCGCAGTATAGGGCTCCGTGGACCGCTTGCGGCCCATGGGCCGCAGGTTGGGGACCAAGTCGTATATAAAATTTAGGAATCTATAGCAAGACTGCACAGTCTGCCAAGATGATGCACAGGTAGTGCACTTACCTTCATCTGTCTAGACTGGGTTTGAGACAATCTGACTATAAACTGTCAGACTGGTGCTTCTCAAGGGGTGTGTTGCATCGCAAACTGTGCCTTGCCTCAGGAGAACTGAAGCTGGGTGTCCAAAATGTTTACATTAGTTGGTGGATGCTAAAGACCCACAAGGTGTTTTTAATGAATGGGGTGGTGAGTTATTGCTGGCACTGTGAACAGATTCCAAAGTCCTGCCACATTTAGTTGAATTTCAGGCCTAGCCAGGCAGTCGTGAAATATGACTCAAAAACATTCCCCAGCTGATCCCATAATAAGGTGGGGATAATTAGTGCCATTATAGAAGCTGTAGATGCATACACAAGACCCTCAAACCTCTCACTTTATGTGGACCAGTTATAAACTGGGAACCACGCTTCCGTACCATGTGTACATAATTAAAAGGCTTTCATTGTTGTCGTCCCCCCCTCCCCCCTAGACCCCTCCTAACAACAGTGCCTAAGGCTCATGGATGAACTTGTACTTAAACATAAACACATCAGGAGAAATCAGAGGATTTTACATGAAATGCAAGGACATTAGAAATCAAAATCAACACTACATATGGGATTTGAACTGAGGATTCCAGTTCAGATGAGAAGGTGAAACATGTTCACATGTTAAAATCTATCAAGCTCCTGCCATTAACAATGAGAGATCTTAAATTATAACCATCATTAAAGCAAAGAGTCATTTCTTCCAAGTTGTCACAGCACTATGAGTTTCTACACATTAGCATTTCAGTTTTATGAGAATATCACGGATACATTCAAGTCCGTCTGCAAGCATAGATCCCCAGCTATGCTTATTGTCAGCCTCGTCAATTGCTGACCAGGAGTGCTTGCGATTGGAGAACAAGAGCTTCAAGCTGCCAAGTACACTTTGGCCACTGCAATGCCTCAGTACCTCAAAAATGACTATAATCAGGCTCCTGCTGGTGACTTGACTGTTGGTGGTGAAAAGGATATTCTTCTCAGATTAAGTGCATCCTCTGAATTTTGGAGCACTCTGTGCCAGAACGTTTACGCAATTCCTGTTGACAACAAGACAAGTGGTTACTTCTTCAGCAGCAACCTTACATGCAGCATTGAGCCTTACTTCTGTACATTCACCTAACTAGGACCCATAATATTATTAACGTCTCAATATGACAAATGGTCTTTCACAAGAAATTTCTGAAATAAAAGCAAAATTGTATATCTTTTGTTGCCACTGTAACAGAGGTTTTATTGATTCTTTTGCAACTTGCATTAATAATTGTAATGAAGTATGGCTAAAAAGACTTGACAACATGCTTAAATGTTTTTTTTTTTATCTCAACTACATGAGTCAAGGCCACTTACAGGAACCTGTTGAGTCAGAGATATAGCCACCATGTAGAAATCACAGACTGTTCATGGAAACACTTGTAATCGTTTGATTTTTAATATAAACAACCATGGAGAGTCCCATCAGAAGGAGACAAATAACTCATGATGATAATCATCATGTGGCAGGAAGTTCTTAACTTGTGGGGGTTTTTTCACAATGGAGTAGAGGAAGTCATTTGCTTAATTTCACAGTTAACTATTTTGCACTTTCTCTGTTTTATCAGTGGATAAATGAAAGCCAGATTGAAAATCGGAGGACAGTTTGGATCATATATTGCAAATGTAATGCAAATGCTAAACCATATTATGTGGAGTTTTTTTTTCTTTATTTTAATGTGGATGAATGATGCTGATGAGGGGGTTTGAAATTGTCCAAAAATCGACTTTGCAGCACTTGAAAAGCCAATTTTCTAAATTATAATTCAATAAGCAGCCTCTTTTGATCTATTAGCAAAAGTGTATATTAATGACGAGCAGGCTGCAAAAAGCTGCCAGGGCAATCGTCGTTTTAGCATTTTTTTCAGCAGGACATCACCCCTGGCTGTGCATCATATATTGTCGTGATGGTTTCCCACAGAGTCCTTTGAGCTACATGGGAACAGCTGATGCTGTCTAGAAGTTTCGGCAGAAAGCTAGCCAGTTTCCACTCAAGCAGTGACAGTTGAGATTAGGATTCATGACCACCTGGATCTCCAATGACATCACTGAGCAATCCCAGTGCCTCCTATTCTTAGATGTGTTGTGAGAATCGCGGTATAGCTTGAGTCTCTGCCGTTGTTGTTGTCACCGCGCCAATGCCCTCATATAAGTTTATTCTCTCCTATGTCTACTCTTGCAGCCCTGGTCTCCGTGAAGGCTGAGCAGCCCTCGACTGGGCCTACTCCCGTAGCTTGTGGAGGAGAGCACTACGCAAAGCCGCTGTCATCATGCAGCCCAGCGGACAGTGGATACCCTCCAAGCTGCAGTCAACCAGCAAGCTTCGACTACATCCACGATGACGAAGCTGCACACATGGCTGCTACGGCCATCATCAACCTGTCAACACGTTGTTGGGAATCGCCACAGCCACTCTTCAATCGTGGACAGGAGCTCCCGCCAGGCCAGGTGCGACAGTGGTAGGCTAAGCTAAAAGGTAGCTCAAGTGGTATAGATGATGAGAATGGCAGTGTTGAAGCATGGAGTAACAATACTTGAGTACAGTCTGTACTCAAATAATCTAAAGTATGGAATGCCCGTTCAGTATTAAAAAAATAATTGTTCCATACTATTGTCAAAATGTACATTCACTCCACAATGATGCAACGAATAGACACGAGTAAAAAACAAAGCTCATGGCTTTGCAGGAAGAACACAGAAGTACGTTACTCCAAAAGCAGTACATGAAAAACCATTCATAAATCCCTAGCCAGCCTTCAGAGCATGCAAAACAGTGGAAATCATTTAGGTTGTAATTTGAGATCCTGCAACAGGGAGAAATTATGGCTCGAAGCACGAGCTATCCGCTTCCAGAATATTTATGTTTTTACACTTATCCTTCGTTTAAAGGTCACCCAAAGGTGGCATCTACAATTCATCTTAATGTAGGATTAATTCCCACCTTGCCATCAACGGTATAGGTGGATTGAAGGTCCAATATTTGTGCAAAGTCTTATTTATGTCAATTTTCCAACAGTTACCAAACCATTGCAGGTTTATCCTTCAAGGGTGATCACAAAGATGATGAGTTTGTTGGCTTCCTCCTAATGCATGCAGTGCTTGGCTTATCGATCATTCATTTTGATTTCCTTTAACAAATAACGATCGTGAAAGGAATGCAACACTCGCCTTGTCCTGCCGCATGCTCGTTCTTATTATCAATGTTCAAGCATTTGAATATCTCGAGACATTAACATAAATGTATGAGTTATTAAGGATATTTCGTGAAAATGTTACATTTTATGGAAAGAGTCATTCATATTCGTCTGATAAAAGTAAACTTTTTCATCTTTGTTGCCCATACAAAAAAAAATGCCGCATTGTTCTTGCTCTGCCACCAAGGCCATCAGAAATGTTTTTTTTTTTATGCCAAAGTGCAATGTTTCAGTCTGGTCATGTTCTTGATTACAAGTTATGCTAAAATTCACCAAATACAAAGAAGTAATGAAAATTTGTTCACAACAAGGTTCACTCTTCTCGATCAATTAAAGATCAATTTGTTCAAAGAACACAAATCTTGTTCAAAAAAAGACAAAGAACACAAGTTATTGCCTTTCACAATAGAATGAATGTTTTGTCAATCCCATGTCATTTTAATTGGATAATTTTTTTATTTGGGTGTACTGTTTAAGAGTCCTCGCCGGATTGCCTAGAGGTATGCACTCTTGCCTCTGAGCTGTCTAGCCTGAGTTCAAATCTCGGCCTAGCTATAAACTGTCATCGTGATGTCTTGCAGGTGGTGCAATCCATGAATTTGTGTGCTGTCGCTTGGATAGACGTTAAACTAGGCATCCCGTCTGCCACCACTTGTCATTGGTGAATGATGTTAAAGATCCCTCGGTTTCTTTCGGGAAGAGTAGACGAGTTATCGGCAGCACCCTCAACAAATTCCAAATTCCTGCCATGACTGAATGCTGGGACGGCAATGGCAAACCATCCGGCATAACCCTTGCTTAGAGACCGCCTCGGCCTAGCTGAGACTCTGTAAAGAGTACAGTAATATCCTGGTTTACGTTGCCCCTTTTTACATCATTTCGTAAATACGTTGTCACGTTACAAGTACCATTACCAGATCTGTCACCTCAACTCACACTTACGTCACTTTAAAAGCCACATCTTTTATTCTCGAGTATTTTCAGAACTTATAAGACTGATAAAGATGCCAGACTACATCGCTAAGGTACCAACTCGGGAGATCGCAAAATCGCCAAGCAGACGACCGTACTTTGCATCACACATAAATAAATGCACTGTACTGTTGACATCAGAAGTGAAATTAGATATTGGTCACTGGATGAATGCTGGTGAACATGCAGTTAATGTTGCCAGCTTATTAAGTTCGCCTCCGGTGCACACGATCTATTAAAGATACCACCACTCATTGAAGGAGGATGAAGAAGAGGTACTACGAAATTTGACCACTTCCTGAAGAGGTTTATTTTTATTTAAATGTCTGGTATTTGTTATGTTTTTTTATTTATTTATACATATGTGTACTTGAATATAACTATCATTAATCAAAAAAAAAGTTTAATATCATAGGTAAAAAGCGAAATATAATACGTGAAGTAGCGAAGTTTGGAACGCATACCTCGCTTATTCCATCAATTATTATTAAGATAATTGCTTTGATTTACGTCGTTTCGATGTTCATCACACTTTTCAGGAAGGCATCCCCGAAATAAACTGTGGTGACAGTATATGGTACATTGTTGTTGATGATGATGAAGATGTTGTTTAATTTGTAAGTACTAGTACGTGCCCCTAAAAAAAAAAAATAATAATAATAATAATAATAATAATAATAATAATAATAATAATAATAATAAATAAATAAACCACACAGGCCGTTTCTTCGCTCTCATGTGCGTGACCCGGAAGTTCGATATTATTCGCAATTTATTTTTAATACCCAATTATTCAATTAGCGCCAACGTATTTTACCTTTTCGCAATGTCGTGGCAAGGAAAAACAAAGAGAAGAGAAGAGAGAGAAAAAATTTACTTCCTGGTTCGGAGCATACCAGCACTCTCATGTTCCCGAAATTTATACACCATCTAATATGAAAACGATCATAACTTGGGCGTTGTGTTTATCTATAAATGCGCATAAGAAATCGAGAAATTATTAGAATTCACGAAGTCATCACTCTCCGGAAGCCCGTACGTTGTAACCCGTAATGAGGAACGTGGCTGTGCTTCCCTTCCCCATCGGCCACGCCCACGCAACAACGTGTCTTCCCATTGGTTGGTCAATAAATGGCCATAACATGGGAAGCACTTGTCCGATTAATATCAAACCTTGAAAAGGCACATCCTCAGGTCCCCAGCAATATACCTGGCAAGTTTCAATTAGATTGGACCAGAGGTTGTCGAGAAACAGCGGCCACACACACACACAGACACACACACACACACACAGATTGCTGGAATTATCAATAGATTATATCTATCTGGCAACTTATTTTCATTTTTTTTCACAAGGTAAAAAAGGGAATTTTAAATATGTTTTGCTAAACTTTTTCAGTATGTTATGGAATAGTAACCTTATATGGATTGACCATCTGTTTTGTTCATAGATCTATAAAGTGTATGCTAATTTAGCAATCCCAACTAGATGTTGCACAGATGCACATCATGCATGAATGTTAAAATAACAGCATACCCACGTAGCAGATGCTGTCCGATGTGGACATCCCATGTACATCTGTGTGATATGATATTGAGATGTTTTGTTTTATCACTAGCGTTAATACATTCCTGGTAATTCGTATAAAATTGTGTAAATAATATGGTTTAAAACTCGATGACGATGTGTGCTTTATAATGACAGACAAAAGTTTCACAAGGAAGTGTTAAAGATGCTTTGACCCTTGATTTTAAAATGCTTTCATCATTTATTTGCAATAATGTATTACCTTTGGATTCTGGTCGAGTTGAATTTAAATGTCACGCTCAATAATATCAATGGTGTTTGTAATTTGGGCTTTACAGATAGAATAAAGTGAGACAAGATGTCCCTGGAGGGAAAGGTGTGGGGCAAGACTATTTTCATAGCCCACTCACTAAAAATCCACAACAATGGTGTTCGCAAAGCTCTTTATGAAGTGTGTGTGTGTGTGTATTTAATAACTGTGATGCACATTGAGGTGCTAAAATGGTGGATATTCAGAGCAGTCACCTGCAGAAGCACAATTTCCAAGTCATTCGCAAGACCACGACACGTCCTTCACACTTTCACACACTGGTAAAGTTGTCACTGTAAGTTGAACTTGATGCAAAGATTGACAGCAAATGCATCGCAGACGAAACTGTGTACATTAGTGAAAACTGCCCTTGAACCAGGTCTGCAAGATCCCTCCAATTAATATTCATCTCCTGCCTATAATCTAATATGCATGTTGAATGTGATTTAATCAATTATTATTAAATCAAGTGAAATATAAAACTAGAACGGTACTCAGTAGAGTGCATACCTCCATCAGGCTGAACAGTTTACGTTTTGTATCCCACTGAAAGGCTGGATCTGGATTCGGACCTGAACAAAAATCTACTCAATTCGTCCTTGTCACACACCCAACGTTTCCACCAAATTCCCCTTGAATCCATTCTCAATTCGTCCTTGTCACACATTCAAAGTTGCCACCAAAGTTCCTCCGAATCCATCCATAACTTTTTTTTTAGATATCATTTTTACAGATAGCCAGACAGACAAACAGTCTTACAGACAGACAGACATGGGTTGAAAACATAGCCTCCATCCAACTTTGGCAGCAGAGGTAAAGAGTGAAATGCAGACATTGGGTTAATCAAATAACTTGAGTAAATAGATAATATGGATACAACAGTATAAATCAGGATAGGCCTATTCCTGTATATCATGACTACCACTTCTTTCATGGCCCCAATTAGTCTCACCTTCTTCTGGGGTCATCCATGTAATGTTTTTTCCTGTCTATTGCAATGGCTGGGCAGGCTTGATGTTCCACTTAAGGTGATTTGAGGAGGAATTTTGGAAGTTAGTCAGGGTACTGGTAAAGAACTCCCCTACCTCGATGGAAGAACCCTTTGGGATCTTTAATGTCCATCAAGTAATGCTCGCAGATGGGACACTCAACTTGATGTTCATGAGGGACAACTTACTTTGTGACAAAACACCTTGCCTGCAAGGCACCAATCTAAGTTCATAGTCAGATCGAGAATCAAACCAAGACGAGACAGATCAAAGACAAGTGCACTACCTCTGTAGTGTCTTATCAAACTATATCTCCTCCTGTATACAGTGCCGATAGAAAGTCTACACCCCATTTCAAATTTTTCCCCATTTTGTTGCCTTATAACCTGGAATTAAATTGCATTATATCAGACTTTTTCCACCTTTATTTACGGATCATAACCCACAACTTCCAAGTGAAAAACAAATTCTACAAATTTCAGATAATTAATTAATAATGTAAAACTACAATATCTTAGTTGGATAAGTGTCACCCCCCTGAGTTAATGCTTGGTGGAAGCACCTTTGACAGCATTTACAGCTGTGATATGTCTCTAACAACTTTGTACACCTTGATTGGGAAATATTTCCCCATTCATCCGTACAAAACTGTTCAACCTCAGTGAAGTTGCATGGGCAGCATTGGTGCTCAGCAATCTTCAAGTCATGCCACAGATTTTCGATTGGATTTAGGTCAGGGCTCTGAATTGGCCACTCAAGGACATTTTTCTTTTTGTTCCTTAGCCACTGCAGTGTAGCTGTGGCTGTGTGCTCCAAATAGTTGTCATGCTGAAAGATGAACTTCCATCCCAATTTCAGCTTTTGTGCAGAGGGCAGCAGGTTTTCCTCTCAGATTTTTATGTATTTTGCTCCATCCATTTTCACTTCTATCCTGACAAGTGCCCCAGTCTCTGCTGATGAGAAACATCCCCATAACATGATGCTGCCACCACCAGCTTCACAGTAGGGATGGTGTTCTTCAGGTGATGTGCTGTGTTGGGTTTACACCAGATGCAACGTTTTGCATTTAGGCTAAAAAGTTCCATCTTGGATTTGTCAGACCGCAAAACCTTTTGTCACATGGCTTCAGAATCACCAGAGTGGATTTTGCATACTTCAAATGGGACTCAAGGGAGGCTTTTTTAGTCATGGCTTCCTTCTTGCCACCCGACCAGACTTGTGCAGTATTTGGGATATTGTTGTCACAGGCACACAGGGACCAGTCTTTGCCATAAAGGCATGTCGCTCTTTCAAAGTTGCCATTCGCCTCTTGGTGGCCTCTCCGATCAGTCTCTTTGCTTGGTCATCCAGTTTGGAAGGATGGCCTGTTCTAGGCATGGTCTAAGTCATAACATATGCCTTCCACTTCTTAATTAGAGGTTAACTCCACAGAGGCATATTTGGTGATGTCATGATGATTATAAACAACATCATCTAGAATGGCATGAGGTGGAGCACATATCTCCATGAAATAGTTGATATTTTGTATTGCTCTGATCTTAATCTGTATCCAAATCTTAACCAAAATACAATTGGCTTGTTCTTATCGCCTAACCAACTAATTCACCAAGTTTTGTTTAAACCATTCCACACCTTTTTGAAATATCGTTTTTTGGCCCAATCCCTCAGTTGTGAAGAATCACTTTAACAATTAAAAAAAAAATTCTGATATCCAGATCCGGATCCTGATCTTCACCAACATCTAATGAATTCGTCCTTATCACACACCCAACGTGTGCACTAAATTACATCAGAATTTGTTCACAACTTTTTGAGATATCCTGCTCAGAGACAAACGGACAAAAAGATAGACAAACAGACTCATGAAAACAACCTACTTCCACTTTCACTTGCACAGGTAATAAACAGCAAGAGTAATATGTATCAAAATATTGATACCACGTACTGAGCACTCTTTGTGTCCTCCCTTTTAGTCCATTTGCCATTTTGAGAAGCTATGAATTGTCAAAGGTACAAGGTTTTTTGGTTGATTTGTGATCCCAATGGGTCCCTGAAGTATTCCAGCTGGGTTGTCCTCAGGACAACTTTGGGCAAACTTTTTTATATGCAAATTAGGTCCGCCATTACTGAAAAATCGATTTGTTGAATATCTCTGCAACTACGCATGATAATGTCACAGAAATGGTGTCTATACTCATGTTTTCATGGTCAAGGATTAATATAAAGGTATTAAAAAAGTTACCACATCCATTTATTTTGTCTTTATGCAAATTAGTTGCCGCCATTACAGAAAAATCGACTTTGTTGAATATCTCTGCAACTTTACATGATAATGTCACAGAAATGGTGTCTATATCTATGTTTTCATGGTCAAAAATTAAGATAAAGGCATTAAAAATGTTACTCCATCCATATACTTCGAGCTGTACACCATGTTGGAGGATCATGACATTTATTACGATAAAGTAACAATCGAATCACAACAAAAACGGAAATCATGGAATTGTAAATGCAGTAAAAATGTTGCACAACATATTCATTCCAAACTAATGTTGCATGTGCAAACAAATCCACAAATTATCCTCCAAACTCCTCAACTCTAATCATCTTTATCATCATCATCATTCTCTGCATCATCCTATACATTATCCTCCACATCATTCCTTGCCAGAAAAGGGTTGAAACAGCCTTCACCACCAGTGCACACGCAATAGGCCGTACATGACATGGTATGTCTGTGGCAGCTGCATCCCTCGGTACTGCATGCCTTGCCCTCTGCTTTACATCCACAGCTTATGACATCGATGAGCCCTTGTGGAGCCGGAGGACCTATGTCAACGACAGGTGATGGAATACCTTCATTTAATTCCCATCCAAATAGTGTGATGTCCACACAAGGAGGAGCCTGCTGATCAGCAGCCTTCCACAACATCATCTGAAGGTGTGCTGAGCGAACATGAAGAAGCAGATTCACTTCTGTTGGAGGCAATGCCATGATCTGCATTGGCTTCTTCTTCCAGGAGTATAGCTGATAGCATGCCATACTCATCGAAGTACCTAGTGGTTGACCATATAAGACCGTGAAGAACTGTTGGCCTGTGTTCATTAGATCCTCGTGTGTGGCATCTTCCTCACCCAGGACCTCAAACAGCCCTGGGAAGTCACCTTCCTTCAAAACATTCAGAGCACCGATCTTCCCCTTGTTGAATGGGTAGGAAACTGTGTCACAGCCACTCAATGCATACATTCCAGGTAACTGGAGACACTTCTGGCCCAGAAGCATACAGCTCGCGTTGATGTCAATCACTGCCCCATTCCAGAGTTCCATCTGGATACTGCAAACATTGTGCAGCTGCATCGCCCATACCCAGTACATCAAAAGCACAAATACATCGGTGTCATCGCTCAGGATTCGAATCACCACCATACCAGATTCGGCAGCTTGTAGCAGGTATGAGATCATCGTGATATCTACCTCATCATGTGCAAAGCCACCATCTCTACTCTCGATCGATATATCAGCACCCATGTTGAATGAGGACAGCACCCGTGAGAGTTCCCGCTTGTTGTGCTTGTTCTTAAGAATGGCATCACGATTAGGAAGTGGACTGCTGATGGTCAAGTTATAGTCTGTTGAACCCTCACCACCACGTCACTTCCTCTCGTGGTCTTTTGCTGAAATATCATTATACTTGTCAAATACCAAAATCTTCTCGGTACCATCAGGATAACATAAGAGATGATGCTTGATAATCTCAATGACAGTCTAATTGCCAATCTTCATGCCTCGTTTGAGTTGTTCCATCGTCTTGACCTGGTTGGAAATCTTGCTATGGAAGCCGGACGGCAGAGAGTTGCGGAATGACATGACCATCTTTTCTCCAATTACTACTGCATCTGCAACATTGACTTCCTTGGGAGCGACTTGGCCATTGACAATGTTGTAGAGGACATCGCTCTCCACTGCCAATGGGTGGGAATGTTTTGCTAATTCTGCAGCAATAAGGTTCCTGTCATCAACATAAAGCTCTTTCCGCTTCATACCCTCCTCTTTGTGTTTGGTCTGCAGTGATGCAATGGATACTTTCTCAGAATACATGTGTTCCATGGCATCAGAGAGGTAGACCGAGATTGGAAATGAATCGATCCATTCTGTAACCAGCTCAGATGAGAGCGTCATAACCTTCAATCCACCCTTTCCCATCCTGATAGCTGTCTGCTCACCAAATTGGTCACCTGTAAATATATATTTATATAACAGTTAGATCAATTAATTATATAAGGAAGAAGACAATATAAGGAATTAATCCGCATGTGTTTAAAATGAACAACCCACCTGATACTGAGTTCCAGTAGCCCGCGCTGTGACGACAGACATGTGCTCCCGCGATGAGGTCAGTCTTGGCTGCTTCTGGCAGTAGGTGTCTCATTTCTAGTAAGTGCCACGAGATATAGCGAGCATAGTGAACGTGACCTGCACTAAAGAAGTAGGGCAACATCCTCTCCAAGCACAGTTTGTGGAAGAGCCAGTTTCCCTCTCTCTGCACGCAGGAACTGATGGGCCAAGAGCATTGGTTTCACCAGATTATCCACCCAGTGTCTGCCCGTAGGATTCTGCCGTGCATCTTCCATGTATGACACGATTTCCTCAAAGCTTTGTTCACCACCTTGTACACAGTTCTGCAGCAGTGCCACTGACACCTTGCGAAATGCTCTCATGGCTCTCACCCATGCCTTCCCATTCATAATCCCCGTCATACCTCCGAATGCTGCTCCAACCAGAACATCCAGACCCGATCCCTTCATCAGCGTTCCGATGCACCCTAAGAAGGATATGATAATGTGCATCGCACCTGGATGAACGATAACATCCTCAAACCTTGTCGGATCCCACCACTTTACCTGCTGCGCAACCATGTACAGCTGCATATCGATGGACAGATTTGCATAGCTCATTCCCAGTTCACCTAGTGATTTCTTCATGTGTAGTAGTGATGTGAGTATTGTATCAGGATGGGATGGTGGGGCATCTATGAGAGGACCAAACAGGTACACTGTAGCAGCTTTGGAAGGAGATGGAGCTTCCTGCCTGGCAAGTTGATTGTTGAATCTGTACCACTCCATGCTCTCATCGGATCTTAGCGAGTTCAGCCACTGTGTGTCCTTCAGCTGAGCAGCGTTGAGACTCTATTCTCTGGCACAAACATCAGCATATGAGACTCCTGATGTCATTGGAATCATTGGAGGGTTGACCTTCTTCGGTCCCATGTAGTGCTGCAGTGGGATCGATCGACTGGTGCTGATGTTGAGAGAACGTGCAGCTGTTTTGAGCAGGCGCGGGATGACAAGGCTCATGACTCCAGGTTGAGCACTACCTATCTGTATGATTCCAGCGGGATGTTGCTGAAACTCGTGAGCCATGACATGGGTGGTTCGGCGTCCATTCGGGGTTGACACGAGAAGATCAAGATTGTCAAACCAACCAAAGATTGGTCCAACATTTCGCATCAAACCCATGGCCTGGTGTATCATGCTGCTTTTGTCACCCGAAAACTTTGCTGCTGATTTTCAGAAGCGAATGACCTCTTCATAGGACACAATGAAGCCGTGGTCATTTCGCAACTTGATCATCTCCGAACGACCATGCCTGTGGTGTAACTTCACTGCTCGCCCCAGCGTTGTCTGGTTTCTGATGCCAGTGATGTGGCCTTGAACCACTTGGGCCAGGCTAAGAGACTGCTGGGTCACTTTTCCACTAGAAACCAATTCAGCAATTGGTTTCAACAAAGTTGGGCTTGTCTGTTTCAGCGTGTTGCTGTGAGTGAAGTGACCCATACCATAGCCTGCATTGTTGACCTGGACTGCTCGTGCCTCCACCCTGACCTGCCGGACTACAGTGTCCACGCTCTGCTCGTCGACTGATTCGTCCTTAACCAGCTTCAGAGACTTGCCTACAAGATGCCTGAACCCCACAACAGATGCACAACCCTCCATTTGTACTACCACGATATCACTACCGAAATAGCTAGGGAGTTTCACGAACATCTGTTGGCGAGATAGCAAGCCACCGAGACCACAATACATATCACGCAACTCAATGGTGGTCCAGGTACTGACATGTTGATTAGCATACATGTCATCCACTACGACCTTCAGAGCATCAGCATCGAGCACAATAGGATCAGAAGATAAGTCAGCATACTTGGGAATAACCATGAACTTATTCAAACACTTATTATGGTATTGTGCTTCAGTGACTGGTAAATCTGTAAGAGCACATTTGATGCGGATTTCAACCTTTCTACCCCAATCATCATGCCTCTGCTCACATACATCTAGAAGCACATCTTTGAATGATTTAATGCCAGGACGATCACTGGTTTCACACTGGACTACACGTTCCCACCTATCAGGGTGCTTGGGATCTTTCGGATGGCACTCATCACCACAAATGAAACAATGTTTCTTAAAGTCGAATGTTGGTAGTTGTGATCGTCTGATCCTACTTGTCTGCGGCTCACTCTCGGACATGGGAAAACGTTCTTTCCGTTTCTTCCCCACGTATTTCGCCACATTGTGTTTAGATGTGTACACGCAGTAGCATGTCTTATGACAGCCTATGGATGCATTGTCTCCTTGTGTGTCCATGACGGTCTGTAACTGGATACAGACATCATCGTCACCCCGCTCCGTGCTCCTCTGAATCAGAGTGTGGATGCCTTGGATTCTAACTGTGTTGTGTGATCCTTTCTCATGGCAGCCCAGGAGCAGACACATTCCGCTAGCCATCTTTATATCCTGAAGACAGAATTGGATATTATTGATAGTTGCCACATGTACATCAATTAAATAATATCAAATACATATAAACCTTGATGTGGAAACATTTTTAATGCCTTATCTTAATCCTTGGCCATGAAAACATGGGTATAGACACCATTTCTGTGACATTATCATGTAAAGTTGCAAAGATATTCAACAAAGTCGATTTTTCGGTAATGGTGGCAACTAATTTGCATAAAGACAAAATATATGGATGTGGTAACTTTTTTAATACCTTTATATTAATCCTTGACCATGAAAACATGGGTATAGACACCATTTCGATGACATTATCATGCAAAGTTGCAGAGATATTCAACAAAATCGATTTTTCAGTAATGGTGCCCCTAATTTGCATATAAAAAATTGCCCAAAGTTGTCCTGAGGACAACCCAGCTGGAATACTTCAAGGACCCCTTAGGATGACAAATCAACCAAAATACCATGTACCTTTGACAATTCATAGGTACACTACAGTGAACATAGGAAGGGCAAATGGACTATAGCCTGATGGTAGTCCTCCACCTCCTGCTTCAGGACGGCCAGAGTTCAAGGTCACCACCCCAAAATAAAAAATCCAACGGATTCAAATCTGGGCTTTGGGGCACCCACTCAAGCTCTGTGCCTATACTGATGACACAATTTCCAAAGAGCTGTTGTAGCACGTCAATGGTTTCACCTGCAGTGTGCAGTGGAGCACCATCCTGCATTAACCATGCAAGTCGGAGTTGGTTTGGAGACAGTAATTGAGCGAGATCAGCGTGAAATCAGCGTAAGACCTCGCTGTACCGCTCGCCTTTGACTGTCACCATCTCGACATTGTCGTCCTCAAACCAATATGGTCCCAGAATACCCCATCTGGTATTCAATGCACAGAAGCGAGTGGACTTGGGGCCCTTGAGAGACATCTCAGAACCTCCTCAGGAAGCTCAGAACCCCGGAAGATGTTATGATTGTTGATAGCCCCATTCAAATGAAAGTGTGCTTCATCATTGAACCACAAGCTTTCCATTTGGTCACTGAACCAGTCACACATTGATACTCGGCTTGCCATGTCATTTAGAATCAGTTTATGCTTTACAGATATGATGTAGGGATGGAAATTGAGTTCAGAAGTGAGATTGTGCCACTCAGATGAGGCTGACATCATCAGTTCTCGGGAATGCCAATGGTGGGATTTCTGAGAACTTTCGATGGCAGAATCTCTCACAAGATCAATGTTCTATTGGTCCATGGCAACACTTGGTGGGCAGCCACTGCTGCATTTATTTTGATTTTTCACACTTCCATGTACTTGGAAGTGCTCCACAATCGCTGAATGCTCCCATTGGAGGGTCCATTACAGGTGTGAATATTGCAATATTGACAGTATCATCAGCGCACCTGCACATGGATTTTGTCTCAAACGACAGTCACGATTTTCATTTTTGTTCCAATGTAAATTCCAGAGTTGAGGCCGGGTCCCACTGACTACTTGATATAGATGGCACACCACCACCATCATTATGTGCAAGAGAGAAGGGTGTAGCATTAGAAGTGAAAGAATATCAGGCTGCTCAAATAGTCCACTTGTTTTTGAAACACACTGGAGTATGTATGTGTTGTTGTTCGTCTTTCGGCTGCTCCCGTTTGGGGTCGCCACAGCTGATCATCCGTTATGATCCGCATACTGATTTGGCACAGGTTTTACGCCGGATACCCTTCCTGATGCAACCCTGGTCGCCTCTTACGACACAGGGATTCGAGTATGTATGTGCGTATATACAGTACATATATATATATATATATATATATATATATATATATATATATATATATATATATATATATATATATATATATATGACCCCCCCCGCCCCCCCCTCCATGCTCTTCGAGCTGAAGAAGCTGCATAAAGCAACCAAGAAGACCTACACAAGGTAAGCGCTATACTGTTTCGAGCCCTTCCCAGAGTTCCTCAAATATAAAGACGTTCACACATTATACACACATGACAATCCCAATGCTACACACCCCTCAGCTACTGGACCGGCTTCATCGCTTATTGGCAAATCATCAGTGATAGCGCAGACAGCAATGCATACCAATGAGGCTCCCAACCATGTACCACGTGCATGTGACATACCTGTGCTATGCATGGGAGGGAGCCCAAGAGCAAATAGACAATGCGGAAATGGCGAATGCCAAACAATGAACAAATCAATTCCACATTCCTGTGATACCTTCAGTTGAATGTCAGGCATGGACAGCCAGTTTGTGAAGCACTAGGGCAAAAAACTTACTGCAGTCGACCACAACAGATGGTGGGTGATATTTAAATGATGGGCAATGACGAAACTGCCAATGCTGAAACTGCGAATGACACATGTAGCAAGTGGATGCTACACATGTAGCAAGTCACCAGGATCACAAGTCGATGGCAGGGGGGGTAGAGAGGGGTTGGAGAGGAGTGAGAGGAGAGGAGAGGAGAGGAAAGGAGAGGAGAGGAGAGGAGAGGAGAGGAAAGGAGAGGAGAGGAGAGAGAATGAGAGAATGAGAGAATGAGAGAACCCCTCACATATTTTCTTGAATCTCCTTAAACTCAATCTGTCTATTTTCATTCCAAACAGCATCACTTCAATCAGAAATTAATGTTACCATTAATATAATAAAATACAATGTCACAAACACTGGTGTTGTAAACAAAGATATTGCCGTTCAGACGTTGCAACGGATCGGGTGCAATTTCATACAGATCAAAAGTCAAAATCATAATTGTATTGAAGAATTAATGAAACCTCCCACCCACCTGAGGACATTCTCTGAGACCTCAATACGTTCCACAGATGGTTTGATGGAGCTAGCCCCAAAATTGAGTGAGTCGTTCTGTTTTGGATGAACAGACAGACAGACATGAACAGACAGCTTTATAATATTCTGGAGAGGAATATTCAGGAGAACGAGGAAAGACACTCCGAGAGAGAGCAGAGGGAGGAGAGAGGAAGGGGGGAGTGAAGAGGGGTGGGAGAGTGAGGAGAAGTTAGTGAGGAGGGGAGTAATGAGGGGTGGGGTAACTTGGAGTGGGTGAGGGGTGATGAAGGGAGGGGGGAGGGGTTTGGGAGGAGGATGGGGGGAGGAAGGGGGGAGGAAGGGAGAGGGGTTTGGGAGGAGGTAAGCATTCGGGGAAGGGAAGGTGGTGTGAGGTGAGGGGAGAGGAGAGGAAGGGAAGGGTATTAAAATGCGCCAAAACGGCATTTTCTTTTTAATCAAGCACTTCCATATAAAACCGGGTGGGAGCATTTAAAATACACATGACTGACCTGGCAAAGGCCTGCCTGCATGCATACGTGCTCGCACATGCAGCAACTTTTGCACCCCTCTGTTCGACTCACTCTGAGTCTGATTCATACATGCTAAACTATGGGGAGGCGTTTTAACAGAGTGGTCGGGGAGCAGGGGGTGGGAGAGAAAGGGAGAGGGTGGGAGGTAGAGGTAGGGGAGAGGAAAGGGGGGAGAGGGGAGGGGTCAGAGATAGAGAAAGTGAGGGAGAGGGGTGGGAGAGAGAGGGATAGGGGTGGGAGAGAGAGGGATGGGGTGGGAGAGAAATGGATAGCGGTGGGAGAGAGAGGGATAGGGTGGGAGAGACAGGGATAGGGGTGGGAGAGAGAAGGAGAGGGTGGGAGGTAGAGGTAGGGGAGAGGAAAGGGGGAGAGGGGAGGGGTCAGAGATAGAGAAAGTGAGGGAGAGGGGTTGGAAAGAGAGGGAGAGGGGTTCGGAAAGAGAGGGATAGGGGTGGGAGAGAGAGGGTCTGGGTGGGAGAGAAATGGATAGGGGTGGGAGAGAGAGGGATAGGGTGGGAGAGACAGGGATAGGGGTGGGAGAGAGAGGGATAGGGGTGGGAGAGAGAGAGGGGGATAGGTGTCGGAGAGAGAGGGAGAGTGGTGGGAGAGAGAGCAGGGTAGGGATGTGAGACAGAGAGGGATAGGGGTGGGAGAGACAGGGATATGGGTGGGGGAGTGAGGGATGTGTTGGCAGAGTGATAGGGGGGGGAGGAATGTGTGAGAGGGAGGGGTGGGAGAGAGGGAGAGTGATGGGAGGGAGAGGGGTAGGGGTTGGAAAGAGAGAAGAGAGAGGAGTGGGAGAGAAGAAGAGTGAGAGAGGGAGAGAGGTGAGATAGAGAGAGAGGGGGGAGAGGTGTGACAGGGGGTAGCGGCAGGAGGGGGGTGCGGGGGGTAGCGGTGAGAGGGCAGGGGGAGAGATGGGGGAGAGAGGACGGTGAGAGGGGGGATTCCGGCAGATGTGGCTTTCAGGTTGACATCCATCCAAGAGACAACACACAGATTGATGAATCACCCTGCCTGTGAAACACCAGGATCACAGTTTATAGCTGGGTCGGGATTAAATCCCAGGTGAGACAGCTTAGAGCGGACGTGGCGATCTCTCGCCTATCCTGCCATAATATGGCAATTCATTGCTTTGTCACAACTGAAATCTCCTCATAGTCATTGTAATAATATAATTTATTTTGCCTTCCTTATTCTGGAAATGTCCCCATGGAAAACCGCACCGCAATATCGCCATCGAAGCTTGAGGAGCACTCGTGAAGTGGCTTAACCATTCTCGCAAGCACTTCAATGAAATGGTTAAATAAACTTTTAAAAATGAAACGTTTAATGTTGTATATTGTATGTATCTATCTATGTCGAAGTGATGGGTCATATAATGAAAGAAGATCATACAAAAAGGGGAAACGTGGTGTAAAATATGAAATTGCACATTATTTTTCAAGTGTCTTAAGCACTCAAGCAAGCACTCCAATGAAACGGTTCATAAGGATTGGCTGGCTTGACAAGCGATTAGCGATCGCCGATCAGGCATATGAACACCATGCACCAGGAGATGCCTGGAATGTCAAACGTTGTCCGAATTGGCCAATAGAAACACTTCTTTTTTTAGCTGTCAAAACTACTGCTGAAGTTCATGAGGAAGTTTAAAATTTGAAATGCGGCTGAGATTAAGAGATTCTGGAGGTTATGGCATGCGTGGAAATGAAATAAATTCACAAACGCTGGTGTCTCCAGGCATTTATGAGCATTGCAATGTATCCAGCGATTCGAAGGTATGATGATCAGACATTTGATGATACTATATGGGTAAGTTAAGCGAATCTGCAAATAGCAGGTTCTGACAGTATATAAGATACCAAAGGTTGTCATCTAGGAGGTCCAAAAACATAAATATAAATGGAGCTTTATACATGATTTGTAATCATAATGCAAGTAATTTAATGTTTAACTAGAGTTGTATAAAATTCATCACTTTCACCTCGCCCATATCAACTTGTACTATCTTCTCGGTTCTCTTTATAATCCTGAACATCCCCACAAAAAGGCTCTATGGCTGATGGAGTTGTAGGTAATTTCAACAGAAAATGCACCTGGACTCTGTGTCTTTTGCACCTGAGAAGGAAGAGATGATTATTTCAACCCTTGACTCTGATTCTGCAACTGGACTGGATGGCATCAGCTCATCTGTCCTAAAGACCTGCTCTGCTCCTCTATTACACTCTTGTACCTCCATTTTCACCATGTCATATGTCATAGCACATCTTCCATCTGATTGGAAATTAGCCAATATCACTGCATTACATAAAAGGTGCAAAAACTGATCCCTTTAACTACAGACCCATCAGCTTACTTCCAATCCTCATCAAGGTCATGGAATCCATCATTGCAGTTGATATAAAGTCCTTCATTTTCTCGAACAAACTCATCTCAGATCACCAATTTGTTTTCAAACCAGGTCACTCTACCCTGGACATGCTGCTTCTACTTACCTACCAATGGATGTAGGTCCTCAGTGTCAGGCATGAGATCAGGGCCATCTCTCTGGGCATATCTCGTGCTTTTGATACAGTCTGGCATCCTGCCTTACTCTCCAAACTCTCTGTCTATGGCATCCAAGGCCAATTCCACACATGGCTTTCTGACTTTCTCAACTCTTGTAGCCAACATGTAGCTGTTAACAGAATCCGTTCATTGTCTTTCCCTGTCAAGACAAGGCCTGACAAGACAAGGCATTATTCTGGTCCCAGTGCTATTCCTGATTTTCATGAACTAGCGGAGTACCCACCCTACAGGTGATCTTGTTCCAAGCATGCAACACATTCTTCTGATGCATACCTTTATTTGGGCGGTGTATATGCAACTGACAGCTCTCTACAGGCAAGAAAATAAAATAACCCGGGTTGTGTGCATCAACCAATAACATACCTACTGCTTATAATTCAAAATACTTCACTGCACTGAAAAACGTGGGGACAGGAATACTGCACTGTAAATGGTGGAGACTTGTAATACCCTCCCCCACCTGAAGGTGGCATTACATGATACACATTAAACCTGGAGAATTTGTGTAGTTGTTCCCTGACCCCCAAAGACCACCAACAAGGATCAAAACACCCCTCTTCATTAATAGGTGTCATGCTTGATCATATGTAGCAAGTCTTGATGTAATCAGCCAAGAACTGAATGAGAAGTAGCACGACAAACAAACAAACACACGAACACCAGTCTGTGAATTAAAGGAAGAATGATCTCTCTGACTCTCTGGAAAATCCTCTTGATCTATTTGCTGATGACTCCACCCTATGCTGTGACATCCCTTATTCTTCAGACAGACAAGCTGTAGCCTCTTCGCTCTCATCAGACCTTGACAAAATCACAAGCTGGTCAATCACTTGGAGTATGTCTTTCAATCTTGACAAATCTCACACACTCACTATCTCTCTCTGAAAGGACTGTTACCACCCCCAACCCCTCACCCCTCTCTCCCCATCTACTTTCTTAACAATAATCCTCTTGAGGAAATTCAGTCATTCAAAGTCATCGATCTCACTATCAGCCATGATATTTCTTGTGAAAACCACATTTCAAAGTTGGCCTCCAAAGCCAGCCACCGACTGGGTATCCTCCCTCGTCCAAAATCCTTCTGTGGCACACCTGAACTCCTCTTCACCTACAAAGCCTTCATCTGCAGCTTGATGGAGGTTCCCCTCTGAGCTGACTCCACTGCCTCACATCTTGCTCAGCTTGATGCCGTGGAAACCAATGCCTTTAATGGGTTTTTTGTACACCATGTTGAGGCTCGTGCAAGACCTAATACACAGAAACAAATAACAAGGCAGGAGATAAGATGGGTGGGATGGGGAAACACAAAATAGTGGGGAACAGACAAAAGGACATCTGTGGAAGGGAGAGGGATGTGGCAGGGTACACAGGGAAAACAAGGTGGACACTACAAGGACTTTCAGGTCCTTGCACAACAGGGACTTTCAAGAAGGAAAGCAGGCAATTTGAAGGAGGTGGGTTTGAGGTGGATTCACAGGGGTAGTAAAGATCAAGATTTAGGGTGGGGAAGATATGAGATGGTGATGAACATGATAATGATGATAACATGGGTGATGAAGATGATAACAACTTTGAAAGACCTGGCGGGAGGAGTGGGATTGAAGAGAGTGTGGGAGTTTGTTCCAGAGGTAGAAAAAAAGAGGAATGAAAGATGAAAGTGATCAGTGATTCCTGATTTTGGCAGTTTCACCATAAGTGAGTTTTTGGTGGACCTTGAGCACCCTGCGGAAATATAGGGGGGACAGAGCACAGACAGAGCACGGGGGATAAGGCCTGAGAGGAGGCAGTAGAAGACAGAAAGACCACTGACCTGCCTCTGGTGAGAGTGAGAGACCCAAAGACTCAGCTTCTTCATGGGAGATACCAATGATCCTAAAAGCCTTGGTTTCTACAGCGTGAAGTCAACATCAGTGTGAGGTAGGAGCACTGCCACAGATGGGGCAGCAGTACTCCATCACATTGTTGATGAAAGCTTTGTATGTGGTCAGGAGCTCTGGTGTAACAAGGAAGGACTTTGCACAATGTTGGATGCCCAGTGTACGAATGGCTTTGGAGGCCAGCTTGGAGATGTGGTTTTCCCATGAAAAATCATGGCAGACAGTGAGAGCCAAAAGATTGAATGTAAGAACTTCTTTAAGGGGATTGTTGAGAAAGTAAATTGGGGGGTGGGGGGGGGTGGTTCCAGATGGTCTTTTTGGAGAGACATTGTGAGGGTGTGAGATTTATCAGGATTGAAAGACGTATTCCGAGTGTTTGACCAGCTTGTGATTTTATCCAGGTCTGCAGAGAGTGAAGAGGCTGCTGATCAGAGGGGTGAGAGATGGTTTGGCAGAGGGTGGAGTCATCAGCAAAGAGATGATGAGGAATTTTCCAAAGAATTTGAGAGATCATTGATGAAAACCAGAAAAAGCACATGGCCGAGAACACTGCCTTGAGGAACTCCAGCCAGGATGGGAAGAGGAGATAAGAGAATTCCATGAAGAGCCACATGTTGACTATGACAGGAGAGGAAGTCTGTGAGCCATGAGTGGAGACTGCCTTGGATACCAAAAGAAGAAAGTTTGGTGAGCAGTGTGGGATGCCAGACTGTATCGAAAGCTCATGATATGTTTAGGGAGATGGCTCTGATATCATGTTTGGCATTTAGGACCTCCATCCATTGTTGGGAAATCATAAACAGCAATCCAAGGTTGAGTAACCTGGTCTAAATCCAAAATGATGGTTGGGAATCATGCCATTGTAGAAGAGTAAGGAATTGATGTCAGAAGCGATGATGGATTCCATAACCTTGCTGATGATTGGGAGCAGGCTGATTGGTCTGTAGTTGTGGGGGTCAGTTTTTGCACCTTTTTGCATCAATCACTTCAAGATTATTGAATTCTCCCTTGATGAAGCAAAGTCGAGGGGCCTATCACTTTGCCATCGCACACATCTCGCTAGTCTCTCTGTATTATATTGCCTCCTTTCTGGTTTTGCACCCACTGCTCTTTCCATGCATTGTCCTTCCCAGGTTTCTGCAGGGCACACATGGTCTACCATCAACCCCTTTCTGGTGAAACTACCCAAATCTAGGATCACTGATCACCACTCATTTGTTCCTCTTTTTTTTTTCCCCACCTGTGGAACCAACTTCCACATTATCTTCAATCTCATTATACAATCCAGGTCTTTAAGACTGCTGTTCACCTCCATCTCAGATTTTCCCCAATCCAAAACCATGATCCTTTATACCATGTTAACCATTGATTATTATGTTTACAAATAAAAAATAGCTCCGCAAAGCGGGCGTAACCCCTCAGCCCATGCATTGTAAAAGGAAGCAGTAATATCATGATGATGCAGTCAGTGAGAGCATGTTGGACGTCATATCGAAAACCAATCAGACTTCAAGATGGCTACCATGGCGGCTCGTGAAAATCGCAGCGCGCCCATTTTCGAAAGGAACCTTCCTCTACTCAACTCCAACACACACGCACTGCAAGGATGCATTTAATCGGACAAGCCAAGCCGTTCTCGAAATTGATGAAAACCAATTTCAAGACGACTGCCATGGCGGCCACACTGAAAATCGCAGCGCGCCCATTTTCAAAAGGAACCTTCCTCTACTCAACCCCAACACACCCTGCAAAATGGATTTAATCAGAGAAGGCGTTCTCCTCGAAATCGACGGAACCCAATTTCAAGATGGCTGCCATGGAGGCCACATTGAAAATCGCAGCGCACCCATTTTCGAAAGGAACCTTCCTCTACTCAACCCCAACATACCCTGCCAAAATGGATTTAATCGGACAAGGCGTTCTCCTCGAAATTGACAGAAACCAAAAGTTGACAGACGCTCGGACGGACGCCGCCGAACAAGGCCTGTGACGACAATACCCCTTTTTCAGCCCAATTCGGGCTGAGGGGGAAAAAAAACAGGTAAAAATCCTTCTTTTTGTGAGTCGGACAAATCTTGTCACTTCAAAACAGCAAAAACATTTCCTCTTCACTGCCCTGAATAGCTCTCTCCTTCTAACATTATTTGAGGTTGTTGTGCATTAGAGGGAAATTTGATGGGCTGGATCTACCAAAACTCACTTCAACCTGTGTTTTAATGCAGATACAGGTGTTTGTGGATTTCTTCACAAAATTATATTTGTCTACATCTACATTTCCAAGTAATATCAAATAAATTAGTCAATTACACTCATTTACTGTTCCTTCATCCCTTTGCTTCGTGTCTAAGAGTAAGAGTTGTCCCACTGCCCTAGTATCAGCTTATACCCTCCATCACCTTGCTCTTTCATTAGCTTCTACCTCTGAGATAAAAATGTGTAGATTACACATGACTATTCGGTCTGTTTCCTTGTCCTTTGCACTTTTAAAACACGACATCGAAAATGAGTCCATATTTGGTGTCGGTATCAAACATGACAGACCAGGGGTCAGTTGCAATGGGACACTCCAAAATAAATCGCTTGACAATTTTTAGAAACCTCCTTATATGCCACACCTTCTCATTGGGGCTGGAGGAGCAAGCTTGGTGCTCAATGAGGCTTGCTATGTGATTTGACAGACAACTACTCTCAGTTTTGCTGCTTCTATCTATTTGCAGCAACATTCCATATAAGCACAAATGATGAAACAACGCAATATTCAAATATACTTTTCTCTGGTCTAACATCATGATAAATGTTTTATTTTATCTGACATCAACAGAATGCCATGTTGTAGTTATTACTATTATAATTATTATTACTATTATTTAAATGTAGTTTTGAAAAGATCCATACCACTCTCATCTTCAGTCCTGTCACTCCAAACATCTTCAGAGGAGTGCAATGGAATTGGCAGAGGGTGGCAGCATGGACCTTGGCATGGGACAATCTCAGGAGTTGGTAGGAAGTGCGAGTGGTCTAGTTGGCTCCCCGACTCACTACCCGCTGCACAGTCCCAGTGCTGGAATGCTTGCGGGCGGCCGCAGCTGCTTACTTGCTGAAACACGAGGTCCTTGGGAGACCGCAGCAGAATATGGAGCACCAGGCAGAGTCTTGGAACCTGAACCAAGAGAAGAGGTGAGTTTCTTTGCGGTTGTGTGCACCTCAATTCACTCATTTTCTCATACACCAAATAGCACACACTGCCTGGAATAAGTTTTGTGTATTATAATGACAAGCAGATACCCATCTGTGATGGGTATGGGGGACAGGACGGATCACAATACTCGGTTATGGTAGTTTCTTTGGTTGTTTTGCACCACATTCAACAGCTCAGTTCATATTGGTGGCATGTCTGGGTGCCCATGGTAGCGTTTGAGACCGGTCGCTTTAGATTATTGGCCTTGACACATAGTGCCGGATGAGTAACACGAATGATTTGACATATTCATCGTTTCTATATTACCTCTATCAACAGATTAACAACATGGCAGAATAGAAGTCATAAATGCTGATTTGAACAAACGTCCTGAACTCATGGACTTAGTTAAGTAAAGCACATCGTCTGGGACCTGGCCGTCGGTTTGCCGCTGAACGCTGTTGATTGTGACGTCATCAATTCCCTCTTTTAAAATTCCATCTATATTCGATTTTTTGAATCTTATATCACCTGCATAAATACATGGAACACATAATGTGAAGATTTCAGAAGTATGAACAGAATATGTTCGAAGAAAAGTGTTAGATGTTCCAGGCTTATGCCCATTATATTATGATGATTAGGATATTCGATTTCTTGAATCTGCTATCACCTGTGTAAATACATGGAACACATAATGTGAAGATTTCGGAAGTATGAACAGAATATGTTAGGAGAAAAGTGTGTTAGAAGTTCCAGGCTTACGCCCATTATATTATGATGATGACGATGACGAGAATTTGGAACGTGATTTTTTATCATTTTCATGGCTCTCATTGTTATGGCACTATGATCAATGAACTGCGATGAATTTGGAAGAATTAATTTCATTTCACCATCATTGGCAGTACTTGGATTTCTGAAATCTCTTTTTCTATCCATCTCACATTTGCACTACCTTTCTGCCAGTCCATGAAATTTTCTCATTTCAAGGCTTTGCGCTCAGCAGTAGTCTCCATCACAGTCCCTGGGTGGGAGTTATGGGGAGGCTGGACACGAACTGCCTGCCAGGCCGGCTGCCGCTCCAGGCAGCTCCTGCTGTGACTGTGATGAAGGGAGCCGAGCTTGGAATTCACTCCTTGAGAGCTTGATGGTGGATGTGAGAATCGACCAGCAATCTTGCTACCCCACATTGATCATAGACAACACTCCTGATATTTGACTGCAGAGATGGGATGCACAAAAATTAAGACGCTGACAAACGAAAGCAAATGGTGTCATTTTTGGTGTATGGCCAGTTTTACAATGCTCCATTATGTGTGCTGCCCCTCACAACAAATACAAAACACCCATTATCCAAGCGATTGTAACATCTTGTAATTCATTCACCATCATGTCAAAATTATAAAGCTCATTGATGATTTATTATATATGAAATCTGTCATGAATCGATGAAGTTTGTACATTTTCTCATTTTAAATCCAGCTCTTAATGGCCTTAAAATACCAAATGGTAACAAGGAAATGATTGTAATCTGTATTGATTTTGCTTACAAGTAATACAAAAGCAATCGAGCATTCAATCATTTCAGGAAAATAAAAAAAGAGTTTTACAATGGAAGTCTCAGCTGACTGTCAGTCCATTTCGAAGGCCTTTCTCCTGCCTGTTGCAAGCTGCAAGGGAAAAATCAATACAGCTACATTCGCTATTGCAGTTACTGGATTGCCATCTCATGGGTGTGTCCATTCGACAGTATGATTTCAGCTTGACACAGTAAAATTTCTGGCCAGGATAATCCAATATCATCTAGAATTATATTCTGGTTGAGTACAGGGTCGAGTCTGAGCAAATCTTACTGTTAGGTCAAACAAGGGGCATCATATGCAGACACCACGCTTTCTGTCATTTTCTTTATACCAGGTCGTAGCCTTTCACAGTTGAAGGAAATCTATTGCAAGGGTTAAGGTAATATGGGCGAATATGAGCACCGTAATACAGGAATTGACAACTTTATTTTAAAGCATAATTTCAGTGAAATCATCTGCATATCTTTTCTTTTTTCTTTTTTCTTTTTTTTTTACAATAAAATACAGATTAATATAATTATATACCTAAAGGTGTACTGTAAATTAGAGTTAAAACTCCATATATTAGCAGACAGTGGAAATTGCCATTTCTGCAGCCACATGATAGAATTAGGTGGTCATGTTTGATGAGCAGTCAGTATAAGGTAGATATTCTTCCTCTATTTGTAACAAAGCGATTCTGTGCTAACCCCTTGGGTTTCCTTAAGCTTTCTCTTGCCTGTGAAGGTGGAGCCTCTCCCCGACTTTCTGAGCGATCGTCACTACCCTGGGGAACTGGCATTGCGGACATCTAAACCGAAGGCACCACATTGCAAGGATGCCAAGAAAGAGATGGTCACGTATGTAGAAACATGCGGGCAGTCAAGCACACATTTAAAGGACACATTTGATTCAAATGAGAAAATTACATGATGGTCTGCCATTCCCTTGTGTTTCCTCTGAAGTAAGCCATGCATGATGTTTGCTTCAGGAATTTTAAGCTCGCATACTTTCCTAATATCTTCATGCTAATAGCTGCATCTATTGAGTCAAATCCATCTTGAGTTTCCCATACCAATTGGTATTCGTCATTGATTGTAATGTCTCATTACATATGCTTCTCATCACATCACAGCAAATATCCAATGATGGCATTTATTTTTCACAAGTGTGGAGCTTAGCATGAAGCTTTGGCTATTAGGGTCCTAAGCTCCAAACCCTGTGCAGCTTCACTCACCCCAATATCCACCAATCACTCAACAGACCCAAACCCCTCTACCTGTTGTGACCAAGCATGAAAATGGCTTGGCAGTTGTGGATGTAGGTGATATCCATGGAAAAGTCAGAGCTGTTCACTTGAATTACTAAAGATTACTAGAAGAAACTGGCAAAAGGTCTGAGTTTTTTTTTTTCTTTTTGTATCATCCATTACAGCATATCTGGCTTTTACCTACTGTGTGGTCAGTTAGACAAATGAATGTGTATTTAACTCATGTTTCATTTAACAA
>NC_140961.1:107308520-107346020 GCF_056783735.1 Eptatretus burgeri | reverse complement strand
TTTTTGACTCATCAAAGTAGCCACTTATTGCAGATAGAACAGCCAAACATACTCGTGGCATTCTTTCCACAATGGAAATCAAATATTGTTCGGAAAGTTTTTCCCAACAATGTTGCAGAAGTTCCCACAAATGTATTGCACTTGGCGGTTGCTTTGCTTTCACCCTTCCATCCAGTTCATCCCAAACCAGCTCGATTGGGTTTAAGTCTGGAGACTGTGCTGGCCATTCCATGATTTGAAGCCTACCGTCTTGTTTTCTTCGAAGGTAGTTCTGACATCGCCTGGAGGTATGTTTTGCGTCGTTATCTTGCTGTTGGATGAACCCCTGACCAACTAGGCATAGACCAGAGGGTATTGCATGGCGCTGCAAAATGCTGTGGTAGCCCTTTTGGTTCAGGGTGCCAGTCACTCTGTGCAAGTCTCTGACTCTGGATCCAGCAAAAGAGCCCCAGCTCATCACGCTTCCTTCTCCATGTTTGGCAGTTGGTGTCACACACTGAGGAACCATCCTTTCGCCTAATCAATGGCATACAAAAACACTGCGCGATGAACTGAAGATTTCAAATTTTGATTCATCGGTCTATAAGACCTTCTTACAGTTTTCAGTAGTCCACTGGTGGTGCTTCATGGACCAGGAAAGCCTCTTTTTCTTATTTTGCCATCTTAGCAATGGCTTTCTTACTGTCACTCGACCTGTCAAACCTGCAGCTCGAAGTCTTCTCTTCATAGTTGAAACTGAGACGTCCATACTTCGACCAGAGTTCAGCTGTGCTTGAAGCTGCTATCCTGTGAGCCATCTATCACACAAGCTGTTGACTCTCAGAAACTTGTCTTCTGATGGTGTTGTGGCTTTGGGTCTGCCAGACCTCTTCCTGTCAGAGTTTCCTCCAGTTTCCAAGTGCCTTTTGATGGTGGAGGAAACTGTACTCATTGACACCTTCGCTTTTTTTGCAATTTCTCGAAAGGAAAGACCTGCACTTGTAAAGCTTATAATGGTCTGTCTGTCTTCCTTTGTTAATTGTCTTTTTCTTGCCATTATGATAGCAATATCCTACTTTCTGCAGTGCAATATTGTCCAAATAATGCATCAGAGGGTGTAGCAACACAGTCTGTTCCAACACCACATTTATACAGAGAGAGGGTTTTAACTAATCAAGAAAAGTTGGGCCACCTGTAGGAATTGTTTGCATCAACTTTCAAGGTGTAATTTACTTCCATTGCTGCAGAACAGCTGCAGTTGCTAACCCATTACTTGTTCCCTGAAAAAGGCCTTTTTTAACAACTCTGAAATTCACATTATTTTTCAGTTTTTCGTAACCTAAACTTTTTTTAACCTCTGGCAGTTTACCGCTTCGCTTTGTACCATCTCAGGTTATTCACTGGACTTGAACTGCTTAAATTTCAGTAAAAACTGAAAAATGGGGGTGTTCTAAAACTTCTGACCAGTGGTATACAAAACAAAATTGACTACTTGTAAAAGTATCAGCCCCTTAGCTCAGTACTTGGTGGAAACACCTTTTGCAGCAATAACTGCTGAGTCGTTTTTACGTACGGTAGGTCTCCACCAGCTTTACACAGTGAGATGGTGAAATCTTTGCACATTCTTCATGTGAAAATTTCTCTAGTTCAGCCAAGTTTGATGGGGATCGTCGATGGACTGCAATCTTCAAGTTTCGTTATAAAAGTTCAATTGGGTTCAAGTCAGGACTTTGACTGGGCCACTCAAGAACATTTATTTTCTTCTTATTCAGCCACTCCAGTGTGGCTTTATCTTTGTGCTTCAGATCATTTTCCTGCTGAAATATGAATCTCCTACCCAGTTTCAGATTCATGGCTAATTCAAGCAGGTTTTTTTTTTATCAAGGATTCTCCTGTACTTTACACTGTCCATTGTACCTTCTATCTTCACAAGCTTGCCGGTCCCTGCTGATGAAAAGCAGACCCATAACATGATGCTGCCACCACCATGCTTAACAGTAGGATTGGTGTTGATTAGGGGATGTGCAGTCATAATAAAGACCAATAACTGCACCATCATCCATAGAAGGAAGCTGGACGTAACAATACACACACATACACACATGTATATACACCCAACACATTTACATACATACATAATACATATACATACAAACCCACACACACACACGCATATATATATATATATATATATATATATATATATATATATATATATATATAATTTATTTATTTATATATATAAAATTTATTTATTTATATATATACACACACACACACACACAGAAACACAGATATATTATTATTACGTATTTACAAAAGCCACTTTAGTTGAAGTTATAAGCTTAACTTATAAGCAATTTACTTATTTCCAAACTGCCCCGATCATCAGCTGGGCACTGTTTTTCATTGAAGTTTTGATCCTTTCACCCCAGGACCTCTCTAAACAGCGGATCCACAACCCCGGTAGCAACTCTACATCAGTGTTAGGCTTGTGACACAAGTTATACTTTGAATTTAGACCAAAAAGGTCAATTTTTGTCTCGTCTGACCACAAAACCTGCAGTACGGATCATTAAGATGCTTTTTCACAAAGTACACATGGGCTTTTAGACATTTTTTTTTCATTATGGCTTCTTTCTTGCCATCTGTCCTTTGAGGCCAGCTTTGTGAAGGGAAGGGGATATTGTTGATTTATGATTCCTGACCCCCATCTTGGACATAGAGCCTTGCCAATCTTTCAAAATCATTGCTGGATTTACAGTGACATTCCGAATCAGTTTCCTGCTTGCCCGGCTGCTGAGTTTGGATGGGCGACCTGATCTGAATTGATTCTAGTTGTTATAATATGTCTTCCACCTTTTAATGATGGATTTCACTCTACTCAAAGGGAAAATGAGTGACTGAAATATTTTTAAAATCCTCTTCTGAATGGTGCCTCTCCACCACTTCATGTCTGACTTCTTTAGAAAGCTCCTTGGTCTTCATGTTTACCTTGTTGGTTTACGAAGTGAGTTGCACCTTGAAACATCTTAGATAAGTGTTTGGGGGGGGGGGAGGCTTAGTTTTTAAGTTAAACCACTGATGACATCCAGGTGAAACATGTTACACATATTTTGTAACCTTTCAAACAAAAAATTGCTCCTGAAGTGATTTTGGGTGAAGCAATTATGTATGTGGTTTGATTTTGTCATCTTTTTGTGCGATCTGCTTTCATTATGAAATATTAATATAAATTTATGAATATATACCTATAATAATAACAAACTTCCAATATTGAATCGAACTTCTGTTTCAAACTCCGCCATGCTGATTCGAACTGCCAAGGCATAGACTGACATTTTGTGTGCTCTCTGTGGGAATTGAATTTCACTAATTTTTCACTTGAATTCCACATTTAAAGAACGATATTTCAAGGTAAGGCTTTGTGATTCTCCTTTCCATGTACTTTATCCATGCAGAACTTCGTAGAGAACCACAATGGAACTTGGAGCAGGCCATGTTTGCCTCGGTCACAATGGTCATATCTTTGTTCAAGATCATTACCTGATATTGTATTTATGTGTGTATGTGTGTATGCCTGTATATATATATATATATATATATATATATATATATATATATATATATATATATATATATATATATACACACACACCCCCCCCCCCATGGACATATCCGGCAGCGTCACGGCTATATTTAGTGTGACCCATTTGAATGTGCTGTTTTAACGTACCCCTTTCGTTCATTCCTGTACTTATGCTGGCAAACCGGACCACCCCTTCCCCCAGCTTCCCCTCAAGTCCCCCTCCAAAATGCAAGTGACCCCCCCTTCTCCTCAAGTCCCACGACCAAACACAAGTTGAGAACCCCTCCCTCTCTTTCCCCATCAAGCCCCCTACCAAATGCAGGTCCAGAACATGCCATTCCTCTCCCCATTTCCCCCATTCCTCTTACCCTCCTCTCTTCCCCATCCTCCTCACTCCCAACCCCCTCTCAGAGTGTTTCATGATGTGTGGTGAGGCATTGCTCTCCCCCCCCATTTTCCTCACTTTCCTGGCTATCCTCTTCCCTACCCCCTCCTCCTTTCCCCTCTCCCTCTTTTCTCTTCCTCCCCTTCCGCCTCTCTCTTACCCCCTCTGTCCCTCCCCCCCCCCGTCTTAATATTCCTGTCAGCGAAGCCACAGGTTGTATTTGCTAGTTTATAATAAGGCCCGATTACACTCAATATTTAGGCTACCAAAGGAACCCCATTGTTTTTGTTCCATTTATTAGGTTACCAAAGGAACCCTATTGTTTCTGTTCTGATTATTTTTATGTTTCCACCAAACATTTTCACTGTTTATTCCCTTTTAAATTTGTTTTCTCCACAACTGCTTGAGAGATTGACACAAAACTTTCACCAAAGCAGCGACTACCCTTGGATAATTTTCTGATCATAGCTATGATGTCATAGGTTATGTGTTATGGAATGTTATGGAAAAAAAATTGAATCTTGGCACAGATCAGGAACTCCACAGTGGGAACGTTTGGTAACAATGACATCATAATTTGATGCGTCAAAATCCTTATCTGTTCAATACGAATTTTTTTGAGGGTGATCTATGACGAATTTGGTTCAGTGAAAAAAATTGATAGCATCATTGGTTACATGGAATGGCAGCCATATTTTATGGAAAAAAAAAAATTCAAAAATCTTCTTATCCAAAACGGCTGAACATATCAAGGAGAAACTTTACAAGTATGATCGACTATCCTTGGAGATATAAGATTGATCATGAAAACATCTTTGGTCACGTGGTCTTGCAGCCATATTAGAATGAAGGAAAATCTTTTAAAAATTATTTCTCAAAAACCAATTAACCAATCTATATGAAACTTTGCAGACACCGACGAAACTTGCCTCATAGAGTGTGCTAATGTTGGCAACATTGGTCATGTAGCCCTATTGGTTAAAAACACCAACCTTAACAGATCAAAACGAAACTTCATCAACGTGATTAGCTACCCAGTTAGAGTCGGGGTTTGGATTTATGACATCATAGGTTATGTCGTCAGGCAGCCATATTATATTGAAAAAACAGAGCCTTTAAAAATCTTCTTCTCCGAAACCACTTAACAGATAAAATGCGAAAGTTGATATGCAGGAAACACTCCAATATCGCTGGGGTTAGGTTCCTGGAAAATGCAGCGACACTTGAAACCGTGATCATCGAAACCAAGGGCTCATGGAAAAGCGGGGGTTCGGTTCCTGGGCTTCGAGAAGATATTGAGGAAGATCGACGGTATCCAAAATGAAACATATATATATATATATATATATATATATATATATATATATATATATATATATATATATATATATTTCATGTTAACATTGAAATAAACATGAAAATATAATAGATATAGTGTAAATTAAATAAAAACACAAGACTTTTACCTTTTAAATTTATTACAACACAGCGAGGTAGGTGATGTTAAACACATAACATACTCGCACTGCTCTCTGCCGTAAATAGAAACCACAAGATTTATCTCAGAATGATACTATTGGAGGGGGGAGGGTGGAATGGATTGGAGGAAGGGTTAGTGGGCAAACGTGAATGGGGAAAGGGATGAGTGGGGAAGGTAATTCAGTGAATGGAAAAGTAGCATTAGCGTTACGATGAAAGTGCATGCAGCATTGCCACAACCCATAATGGAGAAGGGTAACAGGATGCTTAACTTACCTTACCTTACAATGAAGCACGATCTTCCCTGCTTGGGGGACCAAGTGGCGAGATGACATTGTTTTCCGTCTCATCGGTGTTAAAACGTAAAACCTGTTCCATTATATATCCCTTCACCTCGATTAGTTTCATGAGCTGCGCATGAGAATATGTTTGAGAAAGGAGGTTTGAATCCGAGTATCGGAAATTAAGGGTTTTGGCAATAAGGTTCCAACATGGAGTTGGAAAATGAACGTTTGGGGATTAAGTTTGAAGGATAATGAGTGTCGGGGTTATATGCACCTTGAGGTTTCCTTCCCTTTGGTGTACATATGTTGTTCATGGTGCCGAACTCAGCCCGTTCTTTAATGACTGCAATCCAAGGTTTGCACTTCACGTGTCTGAGCAATCATACTGGTCGGCTATCACTCAAATGGATCTTTGTCAGTTGCGGTCTGTGACTTCCGAGTGACGTTACAATGACCACATCAACAGCGTAATGTTTTTGAAACTTGTATTGTAAATAAACAGATACAAAGTCAAATGAGGAAGTTCACCATGACATACGAAGTCCAACTCTGATTCCCGCGTTTGGGTCATTTCCACCCAGTGTCCCGACCTGCCAGTTAACTCACGTGTGTTCACCTCATCCACCAGGGCTGTTGAACGATCGAGTCCTGTCGCGTCATTCTCTCTCGTACGCTATCCCATTCAGGATGATTGAAGAGCTCAAAGGAATTCCTTCCCAATACACAATCTTAATGAGTTTTAATCAACCTGATTATAATTGGCTCCACATGTTAACATCCTCTCTGGATATTAACACCTCATTCACTCATCAGAGTTCCATCAAGCACGGGGACGATTGAAACACATATCTCATCACATGTCACCCATCTCTCTTCACCTCCCTCTCACGGATTTATGCAGTATCACAGAACAATCTCGTGCCTTCCAGTAACTGCGATTCTCATCCATACTGGAAGTTTCATCTAAGAACATTCCAGCATCTTCAGGAATCTCACCAGGCAGTTTACAATACAATACTGCCATCTACAGTCAAAATTAGCACATTACATCAAGCAGTTTATATTACAATTTACCAATCCGTGTGAAACAAAACTTAGCACATGTAACTGTCAATTCCAATCGTTTATTTACAGGCATTTACTACTGCTTACTCACAAATACCACAACATCTAGCTTTTAATTGACAATGAGATTTGAAGGAAAATGAAGGTTTAGGAATGAGGAAGAGTACAATGGGAAATGTTTTATCTGCAATCATTGACCCCAAAATGATGGCCCGTGGAGATGCCGCATTTTTTTCCTCGAGCCAAACGATGTAACAACTCAATATTTTCTCCCAACGTCATAACCTTTCTCTGCCTTTTTGGCACAAGTAACTTTGTACATTGCTTCCCGTGATAACGGAATTAGAACACAATTGGTTGCCCATGATTGGTAGAAACCCGTGATAGTAGAACCCGCGATATTGGAGGGTTTCTTGAATATGATTGACTAATCGTGATTTGATAACAAAAACAGCAGAGGTCCTATGTAGGACCATATTGGATCAAAGCTAAAACCTTTAAAAGTCTTCTTCTGTCAAACCGCTGAACCAATTGATGCAAAACTTTAGATATATCATCGAGTCCACATCCAAAATACGAAGACATCCACTATAAAAATTGTCATCCTTGAAAAAAAAACCCATATCCACGAAGACATTCACGATAAAAATTTGGTAACAAAAACATCATCATTTAAATGGTTTCAGAGAAAAATATTTTAAAGGTTTTCCTTCAATCCAATATGGCTGCCAAGCCATGTGACCTCTGATGTCATTGTGATCACACCTTTTTCGCTTGGGTCGCTGATGATATATTTCAAGTTTTGCTTCAATCGGGGAAGTGGTTCCAGAGAAAAAGATTTCTAAACGTTTTCAGTCGATCCATTATGGCAGCCAAACTGGATGAACTTATCAAACTTTATTCCTCATGTCTCTCATTTTTGGAAGTGCCAATGTAGAATCACTGCTCAGTTACAAATGGCAGTTCTTGAGAAGGACTAACCGTGAGAAATATAGTTTGATAAAAATGACAAAATATGATAACATCGTGAGACGGCATCGTCATCAGAATGGGAGGTGTGGGATGGCATCATCTTTGGCATGGGCGTCGTTCCGTACCTGGCATAACTGCTCACAGTTATATGTACCACGTCTAGTTATTTTTGTCTTTTTATGTCTATGATACAAAATGCAGGTGACATTGAGAAGTACTCCAGTTTTGCGGGACTCGATGTATGTCCGAAATGAATATTTATCTCTTGTTAGTTTTTCAGCTGACGGGACAGCTCAGATAATATCTTTCTCACCTTTATCTAGTATGGGTTCAGTAACTGACCTGATTATATATGGATGGGCTACTGCTTCGCAGCCAGGTTATCGAATTAATTAGTGTTTCATCCCTCATATAATTGTTAAGCCAGGGACACATCTGCTGGAATTGATAGCTGCTCGTTGACGTTAAAGATCCCATGGTGACTTTCAAAAAGAGTAGGTTGTTGTGTTCCAGCTAAATTATAACTGTCCAAATCTAAATCACTGTAGCTGTGACAGTGCTGACCTGTCTAGAGTGTGTTCTCTACCATGGAAACGTTCACGAGTCATCATTAGTGAATGGGCACTCTCAAAACAGAGCATCACCATGGCCATATATGCCTGTTTAATCTTCCTAGTCAAGTAAAAGATTTATGACAATGTGATCTCAGGTTTAAATCTCGTATATACTCTGTTGATTTGTCCATTGTTTCCTTTATCGTTTTGTGTCAAGTCCAGTTCGGAAGAGACATTGTAAAAGTATATTAATATCGCCTCCTCCTAACTGTCCTTGTCCGAGCCATGATACTCTATATACAAGCTCCTCCACAAGCTTTTGATAACTAGAGAAAATAAATAAATAAATAAATAAAAACTAGGTGAGAATGGTGTCATGTTAATCAACATTGAATATAAACCAGAAAATAATTGAGAATAGCATAACCCGCGCTCTGCGCGACATGTTGGGGTGGGTGTGTTTGAGAAAGGAACTGATGCAGAGTATCAGTAGTAATTTTACTTTAATGCAGTAAATGGAATACGATTTCACTGTTTCAGAACCATTTTATTTACTTTTTTTGTACCATGCACCTCATATGGTCTTTGAGATAATGTAAGCCGAATATCACGTTACTCAAGCGCAGAACAAAGTCGAAGATCGCGCGACACGAAACCATAAACACGGAAATAATATATAAGATAGAAACAATACTTTATGTTTGCCTTTGGCCACTGTAATTATTACCTCCACCACCAAAGGTGAAAGGAGGTTATATTTTCACACCTGTCTCTCTGTCTGTCCATCTGTCTATGAGCAGGATATTGCAAAAAGTTATGAACTGATTTGGATGAAAGTTGGTGGGCAGGTTGGGTGTGTGACAAGGAAGAATTTATTTGACTTTGGTTTCATAAGAATGATGCAGGTGCTGCCTATCAGGTCAGGTCAGGTCAGTTATGGGGGCATGCGCCGGAGCAGCAAGTTGCTGAGTCCACTTTCTGCCAGTATTCTAGAAACCTCCGTCTGGCTATCCCCCAGGCAGATGCCTGGACTATCTCCATCTCTTTGAGATGCCGATCAACCTGCTGCAACCACGAGGCACGAGGTCAACTCATTGGCCCACTCCACCCATGAGGCTCCCTCACTGAGAGAACCAGGTGAGCAGGATCAGCATCAGGAAAACGAGCCACATATCCATACAGTCATAGCTGACACTCACAGACTATGCAGGTAACAAATCTCATTTGAGTCTCTCTCAGCAACCACTGAGAGTCCTTATCAGATACGAAATCTGATAAGTGTCCTTATCAGATCAAGTGTCCCTTGTTGCAGTCCTTATCAGCAACCACTGATGTGATAAGGACACAAAGTTCAACCAGCAAAAGCCAAGGATTCTCCGAAGAGATCTGGTACTAAAGGAATTAAGTCTCCATCTGAGATCCCTGGTCAGAATCCAAGTCTCACATCCATACAGCAAGACTGGAAGCACCAGTGACCTCAAGACTCGGACTTTCATCCTCCTGCACAGGCAATGGCAATGCCACACCCCATGACCCAGTGAATCCATGACTCCCCCGGTCTGAATCTGATGTCTATTGACCTTTGGCTCAAAGCCAGCAGAGACAGGAATATCACTGCCAAGGTAAGAAAATCCCTGTGTGACTTCAACATCCTCGCCACAAACAAATACAGACAAGATAGCAGCATCCAAGATGTCATTGAAAGCCTGGATCTTACTTTTGACCCAGGAAACCCATAATCCCAGCAGCTCCAAATAATCATTCAGCACATTGAGGGCCCCCAAACGGGTATCCAAAGTCTCTGCAAAGATGACTGCATCATCGACGAAATCAAGGACAGACCTTGATATTCCCAAAGGATGCACTGCAGCTTGATCGCTCCGACATCCTCCCACGAATCCAGTCCATACAAGTGCTAAAAAGTGTTGGGGACAGTAAACACCCCCTGATGAACTGCAGTCACAACTGGAAATATGTCAGAGATGGAATCACCACATCTCACAGCACTCTCATTATCAGAGTATAGTTCAGATATCAGATTGATCAGTTTTGCTGGCACTCCACGAAGACCCAGAATCCCTCAGAGGGCATCCCGATTCACTGAATTGAATGCATCGCAGAGGTCAACATAGGCTGCAAGCAGCTCCTGCTAAAACTCTCACCTGCGTTCGGTGAGGGGCAAGGATACGGTCAATCAACACACTCTTTTGTGTAAAGCCTGACTGCTCTGAGCACTGGTGCTCAAGCAGATGGTGGCGAACCCTATCAAGAATTATCTGAGCAAAGACCTTGCCTGACACTGAGAGGAGCGTCACCCATCGGTAGTTGTTGCAGTCCTGGCAATCACTCTTCCCTTTCTGGAGAGGGACAACAAGGCCCCTTTTACAATCAGTTGGGATGATACCTGTGTTCCAGGAAGAACACAGAAGTGCATGCAACGACATGAGTACAGCATTTCCACTAGCCGTGAGAAGTTCAGCATGCATGCCCCATTTCCCAGGAGCTTTGCCACATTTCAATTGGTTCACCGCAGCCTGTGTTTCCACAAATGAAGGTGGACCACAGTTGAGCGGTGGGTCAGGAATAGGGATATTAACATCCCTAACATCCAACTCGACAGCTGATGGATCAGCATGGTACAGCCACTTAAAGTAACCGCCCCAGCGGGTCTTCACTTCGGACTCCTCTGTCAAGAGCCCACCACCCTCGGTTCTAAGTGCAGGGCACCGAGGGACAGGCTTGAAGGAACCCAAAGCACGAATTATTCTGTAAGCAGGCCAAATATCACTTGACCACATGTGATGCTCTATACCCCTCACAGATTCCTCACACATAGGCCTCCTTGTCCACCCTTAACACATACAGTTTTATGCCTCAGCTCCCTGAACAGCTCAGCTCTGCCATGAAGCCTGGCCCTGTGACTCTGGTTACTGGTATCCAGTGTCCCTTGAGAGACAAAATTCTTCTTCACCCTACAGTGAGTTCCAAGACATCCACCAGCAACATCAAGGACGGTGGTCTTGAAGGCACTCCACAACTCTTCAGGATTCCCCAAAGCACCCATACCCCTCAAATACTCACTCAGAATGTTAGCAAACTCCTCAGCTACCCTCTCATCCTTGAGCTTGCCAAATGCCAGCCGAGGCTGGGAGAATGCGTGGATTGAGGATGCAGTTTCAGAGTTGTTACAACAAGCCTGTGGTCGGTATGGAGGAACTCAGCACTCCGGTAGACCCTCCAGTTCTGGATCACCGTCCAACGACCATCAATGAGCACATGGTTGATCTTCTTTGCCACATCACCAACGATGGAATATCAAGTCCAGCAATAAACCTGTGGGCACTGAAACCATGAACCAGCCACCAAATTCCATGACTTCTTGCAAAGTCAAGGAACCATGCTTTTCTGGTTCACATTACCAGACCCATGGGGACCAACACATTTCTCTTAACCATCCCTATCAGTTTGAGTTTATGCATCGAAATCCCCAAGACGAGAAGACTGTCTCGCCTTGGGCAATGATCAACCACAGACTTGAGGGCGGCTTAGAATGCATCCTCCACGGTGAGATCAATCACCTCAATCAGAGAATACACAGAGACCAGGGACATGAAACCCAAGGAGTGAAGAATCCTTCATCTCGTAATGTGCTCGTCATTGCAGCAGGTTGATCGGTGTAACTTCATTTATCATTGGATTCAGCTTATTTGACCCAGCGACAGCAATTCCTTGGGCATGGGAACCATCAGAGCGACCAGACCAATAGTAGGTGTAATCACCTGCAATTATCTCACCACTATCCGGTCTCCGAACCTCAGAGAGTGCTGCAATACCGATGTTCAAACGCTTGAGCTCAGATGATAACATAGACAGGTGATCATCCTCTCTTTGAGATAGGACATTCCAGGTACAAACTCGAAGGGACTGCCTCATGTTAACCCAAGTAGACTGCCATCTGGTGGACAACACCATGGCACCACTCCACCACACATCACCACAGTCTGACTCTGGAAGTTTACCCCATGGTTTTCCTCCTATCATCACAGAATGGAGGTCCCGAAGGCTTTGCCCCAATCCTGTCTTCTGGTGAGCTACCCTGAGAAGGGAAGTTGCACAGTAGGTACTCCCATGGAGTGGGTTTTCAGATTTTTCATTCTTCTGGAATGTTTTGTGGAATGAAGTGTTGTACGGTGGCCAGGAGTGCAAATCCTGCCACCAAACTCCTAATAGGAAGTAACCCAAATGCAGGAGGACGTCCGCAGACACAGTTGGGCACTAGATATGGATGGTCGTTGGCTCACAAGGACCTCCTCCACCCTTTGACAGGTTTTGTTCTTAATCCTGCTGGGTGTCCATATCCATACACCATCTTCACCATGAAACTTGGTGGGGGAGATGGTTTCGTCGCCGACAACCGACCATGGAACGGTTTAGTACAGGTTTACATGGTACCTGTAGCAAGTCACAGATCTCATCTGGCCTGATAGGTGTGATGATGTACTTTAATAAAACCCTGACAGACATTTTAAAAAATCTATAACAGTACATACAGGTTGTAATTAGGAAAGCCCTGTCATGACTATTTCTTTCCTGTTTTGCTCCATATATTATTGTGTGAACATTGGAATCGTTGCAACACAAAATCCATAGTTATGCTATCATTCAGTGTGGTTCCTACTGTAAAGCTTCTG
This sequence comes from Eptatretus burgeri, assembly GCF_056783735.1. Lineage (NCBI taxonomy): Eukaryota > Metazoa > Chordata > Myxini > Myxiniformes > Myxinidae > Eptatretus > Eptatretus burgeri. The sequence continues at coordinate 107,333,022 of NC_140961.1, read as the reverse complement.
CAAGGTAAATATAATCTAAATGCTGCTGTACAACATCTTCATATGGGATGCTTTCAAAAAAACATTATGTGGTCTTATGGCTATAATTTCAAGGTCATTTCCTCAGGTTTTTGAGCTTTGTTTCAATCCCATGACAGTAATGTAGCCTCAATTATCTGTCACGCATGTGGCAGAAAGACCCCAGCGGGACTTCGTCATCCATATGTCATACTTTCAGGCCTCATTGTGATATGAAATGCTATACCCCCTTGGATTCCTTTGTGTGCATTCCCTCCTGTGCATAAAAGGTGAGCTGCCAGGGGCATAGCATCTGTGACTTCTATGGCAGGTAGCACACAATGGGGAATTATGCTTTAGCAGAATATATTAATGCACTAATGGGGTGGCTTCCGTTTATCTCCATAATTATCCATGGACACTCTCCAGAGGATTGTCCAGTTGCAAAGCATGACAAATCTTTGCAGACAACACCGATCTGAGGAGAAAAGTCTTCCATCCTCATGTCTAAAAGCATCAAAGGAAACATTAAAAAGATCACAGTGTGTGAAGTTTTCTTGGAATAAAAGCATGAACCTTTGTGGTGAAGATGATAGTGATGACGATGACAATGTTCATGATGATGAAAAGATGAAGAAGAAAAGCAATCAGAACTTGTTTTGTTAAAGACGATGAAGTGGCTTTATATTTGTATATCATGCTTTGTGTCTCAAATGCATCTGGACTCGATTTAACTTGCTAACTTGGAGCTGTTCACAAAGCTGTTGACACTGAAGGTATTTTCACTGAGTTCCCTCCTCATGGAAGTCTTCCACACCATTGATTCCTAACTGCAATTCAGTGTTGCAAATGAAGCCTAGTTTTTCGGGTTTGCAGGAATAGGAAAATGTAATAAAAATCAAGAATAGCAAAATTGGAATGCACATTGCACAAGACAGCAAGAAATTGCTTTTATGGTATGTAATTATAAAGGTAAAAAGATAAGGTCAAGGATATTATTCACATGTTCTCCAACGAAATACAGCTTTTTGGATTGAAAAAAATAAAGATAAACACAAACATTGTTGTTATTTGTTTGTAAAGTGCCTGGTTTGAAAGTTCAGATTTTCATATTGTTCTCTCACCAAGTATTTGATGAGCACCTCCATGTATTTGCTGAAGCTATTTATATGTATGTATATATATATATATATATATATATATATATATATATATATATATATATATATATATATATATATATATATATATATATATACATATGTATATACAAGGTAATGGTTAGCGTCAGTGTTCCAGACTCCCGGTTTTTTTTTTCTTCGGTATGACGGTGTTCAGTGTACAGTGCAGTTATGATTTAAATCGTTGAGCGGCAGCCAATTAATTATATTATATTCTAACCACACTAGAAATCGAAGTGTCAAAATCGCATCATACTGAAGGAAGGAAGAAAAAAAAAACTAAAAACTAAAAAAATCCAGGGAGTCTGGAACACTGATGCTAACCATTACCTTGATGTGTTTCGACTTATGAGCACCTTACAAGTAACGTGTGTCGATGTGTGTTACCGATCGTGTAACGTGAGTACAACACGTTACTCATAGGTTAGAAATAAGTTTCGAGTACGCTAAACATTACCTCGATGTGTTTCGACTGATGAATAACTCACAAGTAACGTGTGTCGACGTGTGTCAATGATCGCATGACGTGCCTACAACTTATGGCCAGCGTTATGCGGAACGTGTGAGTCATACGCTGGCATAAGTCTTAAAATTTCAAGCATGGAAAATTTGAGGACAAACGAAAAGTACAACGTTTAAAGCCAGCGTATAACGACGTATGGCAGTGTTTTTCAGCATGCTCTCAATGTTATCAAAACTTAACCAAAACGTATTCGACGTGTACCAGCGTTTTAGACAAATTTTCCAAAAATCGGCATAAGCTGGCTAAAACGTTAAGGTGTGACTGGGCCTTAAGCAGTGGTAAGTCACATAGGATGCTGTATAAGTAGTATACTTCGTATTGAGCTGTCTCCTCTTGGTTTGAGTCTCAGCCTCACTATATACTGTTGAATTTGTACTTTGCAGGCAGGGCATTGCATCAATAAACATGTGTACCTTTCCTCGAATGGATGTTAACTGAAGGATTCGGTTGTTCGCACGAGTTGGTAGAATATAAAGATCCCACAGCCTCTTTTTTATGAAGACTGGATGAGTCATTGCTGACACTGTACTCATTTCAAATTCCTGCTCTGGCTACCACTGGGAAGGCAACTAAACACCACCTATTGTTTTCCTTACCTTGAGACTGCTGCAGCAGCACTGAACCTGCTCTCCAGAAAATCAGAGAGAGAGAGAGAGAGAGAGAGAGAGAGAGAGAGAGAGAGAGAGAGAGAGAGAGAGAGAGAGAGAGAGAGAGAGAGAGAGAGAGAGAGAGAGCTCAAATTACATACAGTAAAAGTGTGCCTATTCAACATTCTAGTTTCAAAAGCAATGCCATTGCATTTATGGAAAATGATATCCCTATTATATCTAGATTCTAGAGAAGTAAATACCTTTGTCTATACTTGGCATGCATTGGGTCCAACGATTGATGGTACAATTGCACAAACACCAGTGCTGCACAAAAATTGTAAGTAGATATGTACATAAATGTGAGGATGCATCCAGGGCACTGGAAACGTTCAACCAAAAGGTTCACTTGCAGAAAATGAATTTGATAGAGAAAAAATTAAAAAAACTTGCAGAAAAAAAATGAATGAATCCAATCAAATAGAGATTCCTCATGAACATTTTTATTTCCAAATTTGGAGTGAAGATCGCACCTCTAAAGAAGTACTTTGTGTGTGCCGAGCCAGGTATTGTGTGAAGGTTCGTTTGTTTGTTTTCACAGTTTCTAAGGTACATAGAAGGGGTTGTACATATATGTACATTGTACATGTCACATGTCGGACAGGGACGATAAGAGACATTTGTATTCTTTTCTACAAGCTTAAAAAGACATTAAGAGACAATCATTCGGCAAATTAACAAAGTACTTGGATTTTGAGCCGACAATGTAGGCCTCTCGGGGCCTTTCCCAATCACTCCATAACGTTCCACAGATCCTCCGGTCGTGTCTGGTAGGCTGTACTCATACCCAGCCCATGTGGATCGATCCATGTCCATGGACCAGCACAGCATAGCTGGTCGCCACATCCTGGTTGTCCCAGAGCCTCAGGGAGAGGCTGTGAGACCGCATGCCAGGGCAGTGACTTCATCAGGCCCAGGATACTCGGGAGTTAGAGATGTCTTGAAGGAGGAAAGTTTCTGTTAAGCAGATTATGTCTGGTTTGTCAGTGGCAACCTGTATGGAAGGATCTGTCACATTTGAGCGAAGGACATGGATGATTGATGTCCACACTGTTAAGAGGGAGGTGAGGAGGATTTTGGTGCAGGGGAGCAGAGGCACGAGGGAGGAGGGGGGATGGGGGAAGGTAAGGAGAGTTGTTAAAAGATTGTGGGGGGTTGCAGAAGAGCTAGGGGAGAGGGTCAGATGAGGAGAAAAGACTCTGTGGTGATGAGTTGAGGTACATTGGGGAGTAATTAGAGAGGGGGCAGAGGGCGGTTGAAGATTGGAGGAAGTGAAGTGATAAGATGGAAGAGAGAGGGTGGGGGAAGGAGGCAGCTTTGTGGATGTGAGGGGGGCAACTTTGGGAAGGGGGAAGATTGGAGGGAGAAGAGTAAGAGGGGGAGAGTTGCGGAAGAAGGGTGAGGGGGGATTTTTGAGAAAGGTGATAGGGAAGCTTGGAGGGGGAAGAGTGTGAAGGTTGCTTTGAGAGGGAGGGGAGATGAGAGCAGGCATGGCCAAGGTACAGGAGGGAAATGGGAGAAGGGAAGGATGAGACTTAGTCGAGGTATAGTGAAGAAGGGAGCAGGCAGGGGGAGGTACAAGATTTGAGGAGTTGGGAAGAGGGGGAGGTGTGCTGAGAGGAAGGAATGACCATGTTTGTGATGATGAGTGTACTGATTGAGAGTATGAGATATCTGTTCGGTTAGAATGGAGCCCACAGATGTTAGAACACCTCACAGTTTTGGACAACAGAGGAGGAGCTGATACTAAAGCAGAAGACAGTGAAGAGGCACCAAGAGTGGAGGTAGGATGAAAGGCAAGATGGGAAGGGTAAGGAGAGGGGGATAACAAGTGAGGGTTAGGAGGAGGTAGATTTAAGTAGATGGAGTAAATTGGCACTGAAGTTGGAAAAAATGACGATTGATGGAACACGAACATGCATCGCAAAGTAGGATTTTTTAATTTTCTAATTTAGAGATGTGATTAAAGACATTATGTGAGGGATGCAATAAAAGTGAATTAAGAGAACAGAGAAAAGAAAAGTTGCAACAGTTGGACGTTTTTGACATGGGGTGAAGGAAAAGTGGAATTGAAAACAGCCTTTTGAAGAAGAAAAAGAGTCCAGTGAATTATGGGTCCAGTGAATTAGAGTCAGACTTGACAGGGTCCAGTGGATTATGATACAATACTGGGAACCACATGTGTGAAAGAGGAAGTTGTAACATTTTAAGAAACCATTTATTTATTTATTTTTTGATGAAGATTACGTAAGATTAGGAAAGGGAAAGGTTGAAGAAAAATCGTGTAGGTGTTTGGTGAATTTGGATAGGCAAACACAGAAGGAAGCTGCTAGCTCGCCGAAATTTACAGGAAGAAGAAGAGCGGTAGAGAAACACATGGTTACAGGTGTAACGTGAGAGGTTAAAAGAACAACGGTTTTTAATTATTTTTTTTTAAAGATTGGGGAAGATTTTTTTTTTTAAAGATTGGGGAAGATTTTTTTTTTTAAGAGTAGGTAAGATTAGGTAAAGGAAAGGTTGAAGAAAAAATTGTGAAGGTGTATGTTGAATGTGGGTCGGTAAAAGTAGATGGTAGATCGGCAAGAGTCGGTCCAAGAAGAGTCGGTACAGGAAGTCACGTTGTTACTGGAGGTATGTGAGTGAAAAGGGTTTTTTTGTTTGTTTTTGTTTTTTATTTTAAGACATGAAACAGAACATAGAGCTGAGTGAGATTGAAGGAGGGTGGAGGGAAAAGTCGAGAAAATAAAAACTGATTGTAATAAGGAGAAAATGCAAAAAACACAATTGTGCACACAAATTGGAAGAGGGGTAGGCCTCAAGGAAACCGAATATGAAAAGATGATGAAAACTCAACAATGAGCACAAGTTTTAACATAAGACTGAACAAGAAACACACAGTAAACACAGAGATAACAAAATGACAGTAAAAACGCAACAAAAACGACCAGAAAACTTATCTTTGAGAAAGTCGGCAAAGACCCTGAATAGAAAGCTCCATCATCCATTGTCATGAGTCACCATCTGCTCATGACTCCAAGCACCAACCTCTGCATTTGCAGCACAAAAACATTTACATCGCAATTGGGGCTTCAACTGACAGACTCACGGTGGCCTTTCTCGTTCTCAATGACCTACCACTCAACTTTGTCCTTCTTCACAGCTGCCCCATGATAGCTAAAACACACCCCGCACTCATCGGGTCAACAACCCTGGCCGCAGAGTCGAACCCGACATGGTCCATCCCAAACACCCTGAGAACTGGAATGACCTCCACTGATACCAGTTCACTCACCTCAATGGACATATCATCACTCTCCAGTGCAGGCCCAGACCTGCACACTAGCGGTCTGGCCTTGCTCCCACAATGAGCAAGCTCATTCATTGCCCCACACGTCGCAGTCCCGGACACCTGGCTTGCCGGCTCAGATTTGGCTGTCGTTCGTCCATTTTATTCGTTCTCCCATTTTATTTTCCAAATCATCTTTATTTTTATACATTTGTTCAACTAATTGTTCCAACATTGCCTGGATGGTCATCACACCCGCTTCTTGGCTCATTCGCTCAGGATTGAGGGAGGTTCCTCCCTATGCTCTTCACTAATCCCCATTTCCAGAATGCTTCCTTCATCTTTGTTGCTTCCTCGTGCCGCTATCTCCTGCACATCCACAATTTTGTGCAGCAACTTTCTTCCCGTGCGCACGAAAACAATTCAAAAAATATTATATTTTTAAATTCACAGTGCGTTCCCCTACGCTCTCCCGACACCAATTGACGATAAATTTTGAAGCCCTTGGGTTCTAAATCCCACTTCTGACACTAAATATCGTGCCCATGTCAATGAAGACTGATGCTGGACAGATAGGCCGAAATGGCTATAACTCTCAAAGACTGCATTCAATTAATGGCGGGTTTGTACGTGCGAGAACAGAGGACACACGAGAACCTGAAAGCTTTTGTTAAAACTGACGGATTTATTCCTGAACCAAATAACCAGGGGAAGATTGACCCAACAAAAGGAATACAATGGCGGGTTGGGAGGGAAGGAAGGGAATTCAATAAATAAATCATTAATTGTATACAGTTATGTAAAACCTTTGCTACCACATACCAGATTGACTCGCAGCCTGGGATGGGGAACAAAAACCAGGTGGCTTCAGCTACTGGTAGACAAGCAGGTGATGATGCTTGTCATTTCGTCTGCATGTCATGTCATGTCAGGAGATGAGGGGATGGTGTGGACCATGAAGGAGGCAGCAGGCAGACGAACATGCATAAGGCAGAGGCAGATGATCGAACAGGCACAGGATAGAGGCAGGCAGGCAGGAGGATATCATCAGAGCTCTCCTCAGAGAAAACTCTCTCCAAAATGCACAATCCTTCTCCGACCCGGCTCTCCTCAAAACCCGTTCTCCTCAGAGTCCGTTTTTATAGGCCCCCTCAGACCACAATCCTCCTAGATGCACTCCACCAATGCAATCCAGGCTCTTCCTCTCACTCTCTGGACTCACTCCACCCCTTAGAGCATCCATAGTTCTGTCCCGATAGTCCATAGCTCCGCCCCTCACTCTCTTGCCTGGCAGAGCCCCAAGGCCACCTGATTCCACCTAGTGGGACATTACAAAGGGGTTATACATACAATTCCTTTAACCATAATTTCTAATTAATAATTACAACACACCACCCCCTGCATGGTACGCATTCAAACAAGACAATCCTTAAGCTAACGTTTCCCGACTTATTACATCGAGATGGGCTAGCGACTCTTGCATTGTCCCAGATACTCTATACACTTCTATCTGTTCTAACGCAATGTCAAGCCTCCCCCCCACACACAAGAATATACTTATTTAAATTGAATGTTATATTTTTGAATACGAATTGGAACATGAATAGTTAGACAAGTCTTTCATTTTAACATACTGTTACGGCTGTGGAAATTTGCAGACCACCATAAAGGACCTTAGATCAGTTATGACGATAAGTATATGTCTAGTTAGATTTCCCCACCGTTGTTTAGAGGGAATTTCCATATTCACCGTGCTGTGACCCTTTGAGATAGCAGTTTTTCTTTTCTCTATCATTATTTTGGACCAATCATCCCCCAACAACCAAATCACCACCACCAATATCATTCCCAAACAATTACAACTCAAACACCACCACCTTCGCCTCTTTACCTCCACAACTCCACCCCGCAAACATCGCTTCACCGCCATTCTCAAACGTCACCCGCCAACAACCAAGTCACCGCCACCAACACCCTTCCCAAACCACCACAGCAAACTCTCACCACTTTCGCCTTTCTACCAAATGTCGTGCCATGGGTTGTGAATGGGTTCCTTTCACCTCAGAAAACGGATCAGGAATGATTCACGCCCACTTTTCATCCATCCAATGGCTGAGCATCATGTGGTGTAGCCCCGCCTCCGAACCCAATGTGATCCACAAATTTGCATAGGCGCTCCTCCCCCGGCCTATATAAGCACGAGCCCAACACAGCTTGGGGCAGTCAAGCGGCAGTCAAGTCGAGGGCAGTGTCGGCAGTCAAGTCGGGTCTGGAGAGTGGCAGTCTGGAGGGGTCGGAGAACCGGACGGAGCTTGAAGAGACAGACGGCGGCAGTGTCGGCTCGGCAGTGTCGGTGGGGCAGAGTCGGGAGACGGAGCTCGTAGCAGACGGGAAAGGCAGACGAGGGCTGAACACCGGAGAGAGCTCACCGACCACGACAGGGGCACGAAGCCAGACTCAGCTACGCTGACATCGTGGCTTGCCCACCATCGTGCCACGAGGGTGTGGGTAAGACCCTTCGGTCTCGTGGACCTGGCTGCTCATCCAGGTTCCACGCACATTTGGTCCACGAACCTGTCTGCCACCCTTGCCTTTGAGGGTGGCTTTTTTCTTTGCTTTTGTTTAAGTGCATGTATTGGCGCCATCTTGTAAAGTAGACCTGTGTAAGTGACTGTGCATGTACATTCTCTTTGCTCGTATTCGGTTGTAATTCTTCATTTGCTTGCTTGACTGTATATGTGTGCCTGAATTACTGTATGGCTCTAAAATACGTGCTTGTCTGACTGCGAAATAAATGTGCTTGTTGAACTGTTCCCCATTTCGTTGTGTCCTTTCCCTTGTTTGAAAGTCCCATCTTGCATCACGGAAGGAATTGGTAGGAGGGGTGTAAGCACCCGGTAAATAATCACATCCGTCGGGGCCGACGATAACACTGCTCGGTTATCACTGAAGCACGGAATGGACCGCTTAAGCGGTTCGTGCCCTTGGCCAGCCAGCGGCGAGGTCCGATCACCCGGTTAACTACCCGCGCAGATACTTAAGTAGGTCGAGTTTGGCGAACAACCCTATCCTGCGCGGGTGGCCGATTGGCACGATTGTGGTGTGGTCGAAAGACCCACCCTGACTAGCTCCTGGCGGTAGTTCCAAGGAGGTTCACGACTGAATTGTCTGTTCCGGTGGGCGACGCGGTCGCGATCGAGTTACGTGGCCGATCGCACGTCGGGCGGACCGAAATTCGTAACAATACTTTGGCCTTGAATTCATTCCTATTGCACATGTCCAGAGAAAAATGAAATAATATTTTTACGCTGCCTGCCTGCCTCAAACGAAATTGGCAGAAATTGGCAGTCAAACGAAATTGAAAATCATTCCAAAAAAGAAACATATTTTAAGGATATTATAAAGGACACAAACAACAAGCACGAATAACTAATGTCATGTGTTAAATTGGGAAAATGGCGCTTAAACCCGGAATCAATTTAATTATATGTACGACTTTTCCAGTCTATTTTATTTAAATTTTATTATATACTTGAACACTGTAGAACACAATTCACTTTCATAATAAGTCCAAGAACCTCCAGTTTTGAAGTCAGTATCTCCAGTGGTGAGGCTGAGTCTTTGGGCCTCTCACTCTCACTCTCTCACCACAGGCAGGTTGGTGATCTTTCTGTCTTTTACCGTCTCCTGTCCGGTCTCGCCCCCCCCCACCGGTTCTGTCTGCAATATTCTCCCCCCATATTTCCGCAGAGCGCTCAAGGTCCGCCAGCAACCCCCTTCTGGTAAAACTACCAAAATCATGAATCACTGCTCACCTTCATTCTTTCATTCCTCTTTTTTCCCGCCTTTGGAATAAAGTCCCACACTCTCTTCAATCCCATTCTTCCCTCCAGGCCTTCAAAACAGCTGTTCACCACCACCTCTTATCTACCCATCCAAAACCTCGATCTTTTCTTTCCCCTTAATCCACCCCAAACCCACCTCCATCAAATTCCCTGCTTTCCTTCATGAAAGTCCCCGTAATATCCATCTTGTATTCCCTGTGTTCCCTGCCCCATCCCTCTCCCTTCCACAGATCTCCTCATGTCTTTGTTCCCCACTGTTTTGTCCTTCTCTCTCCCACCCCTCTTGTCTCATGCGCCCCGTGCTGTGCATTGTGTGTTAGCTCTCATACTTTATATTAGCCTCGACAATGTATACAAAAAAAAATATCCAATTTAAATAAAGGTTCAATGGGGTGGTGTGTAACAGTGGTATTCAGGACTGCGTCTGGACTACTTCAATTGCATAAATGTGCATTTTTTTGTTATAATTATATTATTATACAGAAAAAAATAATCATTTTATTAAAATTGAAATTCAGCACTGGATAATGGGTATATATACATACAAACATACATAATTGAATACTGCATGGAGTACCATGTTCTGTGAACTCTCTAATTATTATTATTATCATCATCATCATCACCATCATCATTACACTCCATAGAACAGCACACAAAAGAAAGTATGTTTTACTATACTTCAGGATATGACTAAAACAACTGTTGTCATCCCCTTACCCCTCTGGGAGATATCAGAGCACCCACAAGTTGTGAACGTTTCCAAAGCTGAGCATCTAAGCGTGGACCCAGGTCACCATTCTATTGCAGGATGTTGCTGAAGCACTCCTAAAGCAGGGCAGGAATTAAAGAATTTGTCTGGCATACTGGAGCATAAGTGCCTTCTCTTTTTGAAAGACTGACCAAAACATTCCGAGGATTACAAATAGATGAGCTAAGCTAGGATTTTAGAAACAATTCTAATCGATTCTGTATTGAAATTAAATCATTCATATGGTGTTCAGTAAATTGTAGAATTGTTCAAAACATTGAGAACTATCAGAGTTTCATAAAGTGTGATGTCATTTTATCAAGAAAATTCCAGCTGACTCATTAATGACATTCATGGATGGGAGTAATATGCCTTTCCTGTCTGATCTAGTCTTCATGTACGCTGAAAAAAAAAAATGTTCATATATTTATTTTTATGATGAAGGAATATCTTATTTACAGTCCAGCAGGAGGAAGTGCCCTTATTCTCTTTCAGTCAGTATTCATTCTCATATTTCATTACAGAGATTGTGAGAGGAGATTGGCACCATCGGCAGCATTTTACTGCCCATCACAATTTTCCCTCTGGGGATTATGTCAGTCATAAAGCCATGCCCCCCCCCCCTTAAAGGCGATATGGGAAGCAGCTATATTTTTAACAACAATGCATTCGTAAAGTGGCAATTTTTTTGAAACTAGCTCGGTTTTCAGAAACTTCGAAGCATCTATATATTAATACTGAAGGACCAATTTTGTGCTCCTACTAGTGGTCGCGTCAAGTTTTTCTCGGTACTGTGACCTGGACTGAAAGAAACTTCGTACCTGTAAGAGTGCATCGCATATAGTGGCAATAGTCAACCTTTGGAATCCGTCTGTGACGGGGTTTCGGCTAGTAGTTATTAATACTGTAGCTTTTTGTCAAATTTCAACATCCATATTTTCTGGTGACCTTTCCACCATATCACCATACCCACAAGTTGGCTTAGTGATATGACAAAACCTTGGTGACAGTTATTTAGTAAGATGCAGGTGGACAAAAAAGCCTAATTTACATAATCAAAACCTGTGAACACAGAACAATTTATTTGGACTCAGTTGCTTTGCACCCCATTTACTTAAATCTTGCTTCCTTTGCTTGATACTCAGCATTTAAAATGATAGAACATGGACAAACAATGCTCAGAAAGAAATGGCAAACCACCCAGCTAACCGCCCGGAGTAACCTTTGCCAAGAAACTACATTGGCAGCACCAATTCTCTGTAAAGAGTAGGGTACATCAAGTCAACTCAAATGACTTTAATCATGTACTGGACAACAAAAACGTTTTCTTGGTGGGGAGCACACAATAGTCGAATATTTCCTGGTCCAATCATTTTTACTCGCCATCTTAATACTGCTTTGCAGATCTTCACTCCCATTAGAGTGTGTCTTTGTTTCATTGCTGAGGAATGACAGGCAATTTTCTTTCAATTGTGTTTCTTTAGGTGTCCAGTACCTGGTTGTGATGGTCAAGGCCACATAACAGGGAAGTATGTATCACATCGCAGCGCCTCTGGTTGCCCTCTTGCTGCCAAGCGACAACGGGACCGCTACCTCAATGGACCCCAAGTCGTTCCCTGGAAGCCGGGCAAGGGTGAAGGTGTCTCCTGCCCAACACCAGGCTGTGACGGTTCTGGCCATGCTTACGGAAGCTTCTTGACTCATCGCAGGTAAAAAGGGGCCTAGAGAGGGATGGGTTCTTTCGGTTTATTTTATTAATTTTAATTTTTCTTTTTTTAAGTAAAAAAAAAATTTTTTTTTTCAGGAAAAATACTGAGGCTTAAGAATGTTCAAAGTCCTCTGAATAGGTTTTAACCAAGAAATATACAACTATACAAAATATACAAAATTGTGAAGAAGAAAAAACAGCGAAAATGTTGCAATTTTTTTTTCCACACAAAAATTGAGGCTTACTAAATAATTAAATCAGAATCGATGGGTGATTAATATACTGACAATATAAATCGGACGATAAATTGCTATGGGATGCAAAGACTAGTGAAATCGCAGGTAAGTTGGGAAAATGACAAGATGGTGGTGAGGTGCCATATTAAAGGACTGAGAAGATAAGCAGATTGATCATTCACAAGAGGATGATTTCACAGTTACCCTAGATGAAGTAGGATTTTGTACAAATTGGTATTTCATGTGAGTATATCTAGAGAGGATCCTAAAGTTTAATGTCGTCAAAAATCTTATAATTACATGATCGTCAGAATAGCATGTGCCTTTTTAAATGATCCAATGCCCATTTTGAGTGGTGATGCATCCATATATGTCTGGTGTCGGCTTAATGGCTGGAGTGGTGAGCTTGGGATCCTACGGTCGTGAGTTCAAATCCTGCTTTCCTGTTGAATTAATACCAGGTGAGGTTGACTCAGCCTGTCATCCTTCTGAGGTCAGCAAAATGAGTACCAGCTTGCTGGTATCCTGTGTCAGGGTGGTGACCTGTCCAGGATTGTGACCAATAGCCCAGGAGACTGCTTAGGCAACACCAATGCTCTGCACAGAGTATGGTCCCAATGGATGGATGGATGGAGGAATCCATGCTGTTATTTTAGTTTCATTTTTGTAAGTACGTTTGCTGCACGGCCTTATAACTTCAATGCATTTTGTATTCCATTGGTGGTTCACAGGGGAATGTAATGTCTCTGCTAAGATGATGTTTCAAGGTGGTTCTTAATGGCAAATGGAAAAGGTGATCACATACAAAGCCTCCACTGTAATACCCCTGTGTTAGGACTGCATGCTTCAATATTCTGTGCCCTCGTGTGTGCAGCATGAGAACTGCAGTTTGTCATCAGGTGTTTACTTTATTGCATATGTACATGTGAATGAGCTAATGCTTGAAAAGCAAGCATGCAAGCTCATATAGGTGAAGGGAATTGTATAACTGAAACAAGAATCAGGACGGAAAACCCCACAACATGACCACAGAATGACAGGAGGAAATGCTGCAGCAGCACACCGAGATATCGATTTACCTGAAGTCATGAACTCAGATGAAATATCACCTTTGCAAATAGAACAAATAATAGCAACAAGGATAGATCACAATGAGGATAAGGATAATGGACAATAGAATGAGAAGAGGAAGAGGAGGTTGACAATGAACAGCATAGGATAGAATATGACCTAGCTAATAAAATAGAGGAAATTAATTTAACATCACCCAAGCAAAGACCACATCTCCACCGAATAAACAACAATAAACAGTTTAAAATACAAGCAAGGAGAATAAATCAAGCAGTCATTAAAATGCTCCCAAAATCGCCTAATTTATGAGAAATTAACAATGTGAGTTTTGCTGCAGCACTTGTATATCCAAGAGAAAATGACAGGCAAACAACGATACAAAAAATATAGATCTGATGATCTGACCAGAAACAAAACACCACCATGGAAACAGCGTCTTGAGAAGCAGAGAGACTGACTGAGGGTGGCAATGGGAGAAATAGAACAATTTAAGAGGGGAAACAGAAACCCAAAGCTCATGAAAATAATCAGACAAAAAAAAGAAGAATTGTAACATAGAAAACAATGGATTTGACCCATTAGCTGCCTATAATAAACTCCAAATACAACATATAGCAAGGAAAATATAAAAACTATGATGTGGCTAACAATAGAAGAAACCAAATCAACAGTTTGATTATGATGAAACAATAGAAGATGAAAGATGAAACGATAGAAGATGAAACAATAGATTACGATTATGATGAAACAACAACAGCTTCTAAGAATAGAAGAAACCAAAGTAACTACGACGAGGCTAACAATAGAAAAAAACCAAAATCAACAGTTTGAAAACAACCCGAAAAATGTATACTGAGAGCTCAGGAAACAGAAACAAAATGTGACAACTCCCCCTGAAAAAGAGGACCGAGAAAAAAATGGGGAAAGGTATATTCTAAGAGGAAGAAGAACACACCACATAGTGGATACGACACTTAGAAAATAAAAAGCAACATCTGCAGGAAATGCACCCACTGACAATTGAGGAAAAAATTAGAAAATGTCTTGCAAAAACACTGAACTTCAAATGCCCAGGCCCAGATGGGATTCTGAACTTCTGGTGAAAGCAATTACATGCTCTCCACCCTCACTTTTCTCGAGCATTTATCAAGCTCATCCAAGGGAAACAGTCAATAGATGAATGGCTTACAGAAGGCAACACTCTTCTGATTCCCAAATGTGAAGAAACCCATCTACCCAATAAATAAGCCTGTTGTTGGCTTAGTGGTTAGGGTGGCGGCTTGGGATCCTCGGGTCATAAGTTCAAGCCCCGTTGGCCGCTAAATTAATATACACCAGGAGGTTGACTCAGCCTGTCATCCTTCTGAGGTTGGCAAAATGAGTACCAGTGTACTGGTAAGGGGGACACTGCATCAGCGGCATTGCCACGTCCCAACCAATGATGCAACCAGCAGCCACAGGCTCCACTCGATTGAGAGAGAAAGCCAATAAACATAGACCAATAACATGCCTACCAAGAACTTGCAAACTTTTAACAGGTATAATCACCAATTCACTTTACGAGCACATCCCTCAACAAGAAGTTATGGAGGCAGAGCAGAAAGGATGTAAAAGGGGATGTTGTGGAACAATACACCATTTATTGTTTAGTAAAACCATCCTCGAAAACTGCAAGCTCTGACAAACCAGCTTATCCACAGCCTGGATAGATTACAAAAAAGCCTTTGACAGTGTTCCCCATTCATGGATTATAAAATGCATGCAAGTATACAAAATTGATCTGAGATAGTCACACTGATTGAGAAAGCAATGCTGCTCTGGAATACAACTCTGATATTATCTTACCTGGAAGGAAAGATTGAAATCCCAGCAGTAAAGATATGACTTGGTATCTTACAAGGTGACAGTCTTTCCCCCCTCCTGTTTTGTTTGGCTCTTGACCCACTGAGTAACCTAATCAATGAACAAGGACATGGATACAATCTGATATGCAACACAAAAATGACGAAAGAAACAAGGTAACACATCTACTGTACATGGATGATCTAAAACTCTTCGTGACCAAATGATAAGAAATTGGCAGATCAACTGAAACTCGTAAAGCAGCACTTGGAAGACATCTGGATGGAGTTTCATCCTGACATATGTGCCAAGTTCACATTTTTACAAGGAAAAACAAAAAGAACAGACGATATCTCAATCGATGAAAGCACCATACAGAAACTAGAAAACGATGCATCCGAAAAATACTTAGGAAAAGAAGAAGGCCCCCAGATACAACACAACACAATGCATAAAATAATCAGTAGAGTACTTACACAGAATTACATGAATTCTGAAGTCATCCCTCTCCCCAAAAAAAACAAAACCAAAGCTATAAACCAAATTGCGGTGCTGGTATTCCAATATAGCTGTGCAATTATAAACTGGCCACAATTGGAGATCAACAATCTAGACACCAAAACAAGGAAACTTCTAACTATTCACAAGTTGTTCGATAAAAAAAAACAATGCATACCGAGGTTGTACTTACCGAGGCGAGATGGAGGAGGTGGCTTGATGGAGCTTAAGGCCCGGTCACACCTTGACGTTTTAGCCAACGTATGCCGATTTTTGAATTTTTTTTCTAAAACGCTGGCACACGTTGAATACGTTATGGGTAAGTTTTGATAACATTGAGAGCACGCTGAAAAACACTGCCATACGTCGTTGTACGTTGGCTTTAAACGTTGTACTTTTTGGTTGTCCTCAAATTTTTTCATGCTTGAAATTTCACGACGTATGCCGGCGTATGACTCACACGTTCCGCTACGCTGGCCACAAGTTGTATGCACGGTCTGCGATCGTTGACAGACGTCAACACATGCTACTTGTAAGTTAATCATAAGTTGAGACACGCCGAGGTAATGTTTAGTGTACCCGAAACTTATTTCTAACCTATGATTAACGTGTTGTTGGCACGTTACGCTATCGTTGCCACACGTCGACAGACGTTACTTTTAAGTTACTCATAGGCTGAAAGACGTCGGTATAATGGATCGTCCTTGCATCAGCGTCCACGGCCATGGCCAGGACACTTATTTGCAGCATTCTTCAAACTTTTCTTCAGCATGACGAGGATGTTCACACTTCGATGTCTAGCTTGGCTATGATTCCAATTGTCCATCGGCAGCGTCTATTCAAAATAGTCGAGTTTGAGCGTTTTAACACGTTCAGAAGAAACGCTTCAAATTTCCAAACCCCAGCGTCAAAAAACAAAGGCGAGTGACAGCAATTTAAATCGTTCATTGTAAACAATGAAAATAGTTGAGTGGTACCGTTTAAAAGCCGTTGAGTGTAAAAAAATCGAATTGTTGAGCGCAAGCGTCTACTTTCAAAATTGTGGGTTTGAGCGATTTAGCACGTTCAATAGAAACGATTAAAATTTCCGAGCGCCAGCGTCAAAAAACAAAGGCGAGTGACAGCAATTTAAATCATTCATTGTAATCAATGAAAATAGCTGAGTGGTACCGTTTAAAAGTCGTTGAGTGTAAAAAAAAATCCAATTGTTGAGCGCAAGCGTCTACTTTCAATAGTGGAGATGCAGCCATTTAAATCGTTGAGTTTATCATTTAAATCGTTAAATCGTTAAACGCAAGGACGATCCATCATAACCCACACCCTCCCGCTCACACTCACCTACTACTGCCAACATGAACAAACTACTTCTAATACTAATACTGATACTGATACTGATACTGATATTGTTACTGCTGACATGGACATCGACTCAAAAAGGACTCGAAAACACTGTTGGGTTCCCCTTTTATGAGCAGCATTTTTATATACCAATTCCCAAAACCGCTGGGAACACGTCTTTATATGGCAGTTGTAAGCTAGAAACACGTTAATTTATTTTTTTTTGTCGACTGGAAGACGTCATTGGAATACGTCTACATACGTCGATGTGTGTTGGGACTACGTAAAGAATTGGTTCAAAGCACGTCAAACATAAGTTAGAAATAAGTTTCGCGTAAAAAAGACATTACCGTGACGTGTTTCGACTTATGAGTAGCTTATAAGTAGCCTTTGTGGACGTGTGTAAGCGTCCACATATCGTGTGTAAAACTTATCCCCATCGCATGCGGAACGTGTGTCATACGCCGAGTACGTCGTAAAATTTTGAACATGTTTAAAATTTCTTGACGTACTCTACTTACTATGACGTATGATAGCGTACTTTAGCGTTGTACTCACGTATACCAAACTTACTCATACCGTATTTGACGTGCCCCAACGTTTTAGACACATTTTTCTTAGGTCGGCATACGCTGGCAAGATCGCCAAGGTGTGACCGCGATGTTGTCACTTCCATTTCTACAGCAGTTATGATTCGAATCGTTGTGCATCAGCCTTTTAATAGGCTACGTCACGACATCGTCGGCGATGCGTGCAACGCGCTATGCCTAAGTTAGACTATCGTTGGGCATCGGTTGTGTAGGCCGATAACAGGTTCAGCATTCGTTGGTATAAGTTATCTATAACACAACGAAACGTTCTGTGTCCGTTACCAATGCGTTATACATAAGACCAAGTCGCTATGAATACGTCCGAATCTTTAAAAAAAAACATCAAAAGTTCAACGTAAGCCAGCGTTTTACATACATTTTAATACGTTGCCATCGCTGGCTAAAACGTCAAGGTGTGACCGGGCCTTTAACCAAGTGCACAGAACATCATGTGTCAGACTGGCGAAGTATATGAAAAGCTCAACAGACTACTGGGTGAGATTTTTATGTCAGCAAGAAAATAACAAACCAGAAAGGGATCATTAATCCATTTCACAACAAATTTTCAAAGACGTGCAAATTATGGATACTACACAGGAAAATGAAATAGAAACAAACACAGTTCCAGTGATTGCAAATGAGAAAAAAGGAAAACTACAAAAATAAATATCAGCAGATATACGATGACAAAAGGGCAGGAAGATTTTAAAAAGAGCTTGATATGATAGGGATTGACAAGGCAGGTTCATTGGAATGGCTAAGAAGAGGTGAAATGAATTGAGATGCAGAACAAGTCATCATCAATGCCCAAGACCAAGCAAATTTCACTCATTCATTTAAGAAAATGGTTGCATTGAGTCATTCAGACAAATGCAGGTTTTGTCAGGAGAAACAGAAAGTACCAGTCACCTCCTTTCAGGATGTAAAAAACTCATGTCAGTACAGCTGTACACAGAAAGACATGATGGTGTCTTCAAAGTAATCCACTGGCACATCTGTAAACATTTCAACATCCAGAACAATCATGGAAGCACAAACCAGATCCAATCCTCAAAAAGGAACAAGTAACTCACGTGTGACAATATGATCCCGTCAAGTGTGAACATTGCAAACCATGCATTGTGTCTGGACATGGTGCTCAAACACAAAAATTTAAAGTCGGCATTGTTGATCGAGGTTTCGGTTCCTAATCACTTTGGAAATGACGAAATGCTTCAGAAATTAGGAAAATGACCAAATACCAGCATCTAAAACATGAGGTCAAGAGGATGTGGAAATTGAAGAAATGAGAAATTATACTGATGATAGTTGGAGCTACAGGAATGATGAAGAAAACCATTACTGAGTATTTAAACATCATTCCTGGAACATCACCACAAATGAGCTTCAAGTGGAGGATGTCAGAGGTTCAGTGAAGATTTTGAAAAGAGCCCTTAGAACGAAGCTATGAGAACAAAACTTCACAGTTTGGTTCATGAATTACGATCCTTCACCAAAAATTATGAGGTGGAGACTTTGAGTTCTAGGAGAACTCCCTCCCACCTTCTAAAACCCACAAATGGAGATAACAATCAACATGAAGGAAAATGGATATAATTGGTAGGGTGTTGAGGAGGCGAGAGATAAGGGAAAGGTGAATAGGGTGAATAAGAGTGACAAGGGAAGGCAAAAGGTGTGTGTGTGTGTGTGTGTGTGTGTGTGTGTGTGTGTGTGTGTGTGTGTGTGTGTGTGTGTGTGTGTGTGTGTGTGTGTGTGTGTGTGTGTGTGTGTGTGTGTGTGTGTGTGTGTGTGTGTGTGTGTGTGTGTGTGTGTGTGTGTGTGTGTGTGTGTAAATGTATCAAGAAGTAAGTATAGTTAAGAGGTGGTTGGTTAATGGTCCAAAGGACAAAGCTCATGGTGCTAGGATTTCAAGATACTTTGCTTTTACCATAGCCAATAGCCATATTTCACAATCTCGAGTTGACACTGGTATTTCCTTGAAACATTAAAACAGGGCAACATACTTAGCATTCTCACCTGAGTACATATTTCATGATGTTTGATCCCAAGTTCAAATCCCATAATCTTTGTTGATTTGTTCATGGATGACTAATGTCCTCATGTTTCATGAAAAAGTGCATCAACGTCGAATGTACTTCTCCACATTATATATACTGTAGTTACAAGCTATTTCTTGAGATTCCACTGACTGAAAAAGCCATTTTTGCATACATGATTACATAATTGCATTATTCAAAGAACAACTGATGCTTGATCTCTTCAAAGTATCACAATGTCAGGCAATGTTTCACCTAACATTCTGACAGTTGCTGTAATTTTACACAATTCCGAATGCCCTCATTGCTTTCATTCTGATGGCTTTTCATTGGATTGTTTTTTAACCAAGGAGATGGGATAAAAACCACAAGGTGGCAGTTCATGTAATTACAATGAAGTTTCACCTGATGTTTTGTCAAAACATCAGGAATTGTAATTTTGCACACTGACACATGCAAAGGACCGTTGTCCTATTAAAAACAAAAAAATGTTGGGAAACAAAAATCTGAGCAACAAGATGTTATTTTTTTAACCATATCGAGCAAGATTTTCCACATAGTGTCCCACACTCTGCTAGTTTAAAATAATAACCAACATTGTATTTCATTTTTACAGTATCTTAGGCTTGCATGTATAATGATATCAAATAACAAGAAAAAGAGCAATCAGAGATTGCAGACCCTCACCAGGACTTGTTTTGTGTGGTGTTTGTGTAGTTTTGTGTGGTGTATTTTGTGTGCTGGTGTGTTATGTAATTAATAAGAGACATAATTAGAACTGTCACTATATAACTGTTCATCAGTGATGACCGGGTACCAAGATGTCCCGCTTTGATGCAATCCAGCTTTGATCGGACACCTGACCCTGACCCATGACGTTTTTTATTATTATTCAATTGAATTCAGAATGGGATTAATATAAATTAAATTCAAATCAAATGGAAGAACAAATAGGTGCAGTCCTGCATTGGAGTAATCCGAAAGAACTCAAACAAGCAAAAACAAAGATGAAGTCATCAGGAGGAACCGGGATAGGATTCGGGTTTGAGCTGCTAATCTTCTTCCCTCAAACCAATCCAGGCACAGCCAAGTGAGCCTTATTTAAAAAAAAAAAAAACAATCAAGAATATCTTGTATTCAAAGAATTAAATAATTCTGGTTGCCAAACCATTCGTCCGAAAAGGTTGAAATTTAAAACATATATTCACCATCACGACTGGATCATAATTTTGAAGTTTCACATCGATTGATGAAGCACTTCAAAAGAAATAATTTTCTTAAGAATTTTCTCAATCTATTTTGGCTGCCAGACCATGTGACATCAATTAATTGTGAATACCCTGGTATCCCAAGGCTGGGGAAGATTTTGTGAAGTTTCCCCTTGATCTGTCCAGCCGGTCTAGAGGAGAACATTTTTATATGTTTTATGGTAAATCAAATATTGATGGGTTCCAATCAGCGTCTACCTTATTGAGAACTGCGTATGAAGCACACGCCTTCACTTCCTTCTTCACTTGCTGCGATTTTTACCCTGAAGATTGCAGCACGAAAAGCTTCGGTCACTATTATGTCGTGTTTGTTTGTATCAATATTAAAGTTCTGTAGTACCATACATCTGTTTATCTGCAAGGAGGTCAAGCAACATCACTGCTTTACAAAAATAACATTGCGAAAAAACAGATCCACTTAACTCCAGACCTATTAGCTTTCTTCCGATCATCAGCAAGTTCATGGAATCCATAATCACAGGTGACATGAAATCCTTCCTTTTCTCAAATGGCCTGATCTCAGACCATCACTTCAGATTCAGACCTGGTCACTCTACTCTGGACATGTTGATTTTGCTCTCTCACAACCTTAAATCTCAGACAGGAGATAAGAGCCATCTCTCTAGACATATCTTAAGCATTTGATGCAGTCAGGCACACTGCCTTGCTCACCAAACTCTCTGCTTATGGTATTCAAGAGACCACCTCTCATGGATTACCAACTTCCTCCACTCTCGTATTCAATGCGTGGATCTCAACAAGATCCTCTCCTCGCATTCCCCTGTTCTCAAGATTGGAGTGCCCCCAAGGCAGTGTCTTGAAACCAGTTATATACTTTATCATCATCAATCATCTTTCTGAGACTCTGGAAAATCATTTTTATCGTACCTAAAATTGAGGCCATCATCTGCAGCTTCATGGAATACTGCATTCCCCTTTTGACTGGTGACCCTGCCTCACACCTTGCTCAGCTTGATGCTATGGAAACCAAGGCCTTCAAATCGTTATCTCCCACAATAAAGCTGAGTCTCTGGACCTATTACTTTCACATCTCAGACAAGTTAGTGGTCTCTCTGCCTTATACCACCTCATTTCTGGCCTTTCAGCCTCTACCCTTTCCATGCTCTGTCCCCAAACCCCTGGTTTCTGCACAGTGTCCCCAAACCCCTGGTTTCTGTCTGCCAGAAACCCCTTTCTGGTGAAACTCCCAAAATCCAAGCTCACTGCTCACCTCCACTCATTTGTTTCACTTTTATCTCAATCTATCACTAGTCTCACTATCATAATCTATCACTATCATAATCAGTTTCAACCTATCACTCTGCAATGATCACCAAACAAACTCACCTATCTATTTCCTTGGTCACCCATGCAAAAAGCTTCATTCTGTTGAATTATCGACCTCACCATCAGCCATGATCTTACAAATGGCCTACAAAGGCAGCCTCAGACTGGGCATCCTCTGGTGATCCAAGTATTTCCCTGGAAAACCATAGATACTTGCAGTTTACAAAGCCTTTCTCCATAGCTCACTCCACCATGTACTGCACTCTGCAATGTTCTGGTGCCCCAGAAACGCATATTTAGCTCCTGGAATCTGTTGAATCTGAAGCTCTCAAAATTATTGGCATCTCCGATGATGATGCTGAAGCACAAGGTCTGTTACTCTGACATCGCAAGCAGGTCAGTAGTTTTTGTTTTCTGCCATCTAATCTCCAACATTGCTCCCTCTGCTCTCTCTCAATCCTCCAACCGTTTTCAACAACCACAGGAAATTCCAATAATCTCTTCCTATTTATGCTCCAAAATCCAGGCTGACTGCACACCTCATCTCTTTTTCTATTCCTCGTTTCTCCAGTCTATGGAATCACCTGCCAGAAGCTGTTCTGTCTCACCATTCCTTCCAGGACTTCAAGCAAACAGTGCACCACCATCTCATGTCATCCTCTTTTTGACCAATGATCTTTATTATGCCCCAAAACCCTTTCTTACTCAACCATTTCCTGTCTAGTTCTGGTGTTTTCCCCCCCCCTCCTCCCTTCATATTTTTCTGTTCATTCATTTCCTTGATGTCTGTCCCACTGGCAGTTTTATCTTCCTCTTCCATGAACCTCATTCCTGGAAAGGAAAAAAAAAAAAAAGCTAATGTTGATTAAAAAAAACTTCCAAAGAATTAAAAATAACAGGGTATTATTCAATTTAAATAATCTCCTTCAAATGAAGATGCATTGCTATCACAGCCAAAAAGCGCTGGGAACATTTTTTTCCTCGAATGTGAATGTGGGCCATAAAAAGGTTTAAAAAATCGTAACTCGCCTCCAGTGACAGATATTAAAGATTTTTCTTTAACGTGTAATATTTTTACAATCCTCAAGTTTCAATACTTAAACCAGTGTTCAATATGACCTCTTTTCTGTTCTATACATTTTTTTATGCACAGCAACAGGTTACGCATCACTTTCTGAAGAGTGTTTTGCACAGCTCCCGAGATAATCTGAATGACTGCATCTTTCATATCAGCAATTGTGGTTTGTTTCAACTGATACACTCTCCCTTTGACTTGTCCCCACAAAAAAAATCCAGCGATGACAATCTGGGGGACATGGGAATTCGGTTCTATGACTGATAAGGCGATTAGGAATGTTTTTTTCCCCTCAGCCAAGAGAGACATTCATTAGAGGTGTTGGATGTAGTTCAATCTCGTTGAAAGCACAGATTTTCAATATTTCTCAATCTGTTCCTTAGGTAATAAATATACAGCATGTGAAGATAATGATCTTATGTCACAGCACAGTTACTGCCATTTCAGTATTAGGGTCTTCAGACATATAGGGGCCGTAGATTCGTGACAAACTCGATCTACACCAGATGGTGATATTCGGAGAGATGCTTATTCATTTTATTGTGTCTTTTACTAGCCCCAAAACATGCAATTCTGTTTATTCATCATTCCATTAATGTAAATATGGCACTCATCAGAGAAAATTATGTCATCGATACAAAGATCTTCATTTTCCAGTGCTTCAGAAGAGTGTTTACAAAATCCAAAGCATCTTCTGTGATTATTTTCAATAATTGCCTGGAAAAGCTGGATTTTGTGAGGAAAAGCCCAATGTCTTCCTTCAGTAATCATCACACTAATGTGTGACTGATTGCTGTTTCAGCTGAGAATGGGCTTGTTCATTTACATGTTCTTCTCTCCATGTGTTCTTCTCCAGATTCAATAGCCTCTGGGACATGGACACTAACACACCATCCTGAACAGCCCTTATTCATGTTCTGTAATGAGCCAGTATCTTTCATCTTTCAAATGAATACCTTTGTTGTTTTTAAGCAGGTACACAAGATACTGAGAATCTTCTCTGAAATGCTTTCTGCAATCTGTTTTAATGCACGTATCATAAATAAAGATGCGCAGCTCAATGTTAAATTCTCCCTATTTTTAATACCTGTAAGAAAAAAACTTTGTGTTACAGACAATCCAAGGAAATGTGAAATGTATTCACAAACTTGTGACTAAGAAAATCTCAGCATGATCAAATGTTACCCTTTTTTATGGTCCACCATGGATCACCTCGAACAGCCAAAATACCTATAATATGTGTCCTACAATGAGCAATGTGTCTGCAACACATTAAATCTTATGCCAAAAGCCAAAATGGCTCCAACATTTAGCCTATAATGG
>NC_140961.1:107276020-107303520 GCF_056783735.1 Eptatretus burgeri | reverse complement strand
CATAATCTATATTCTGCTACTGATTCAGTCTGCAGGATGAAAGATTTCCAATATACACATCATTTTTGGAATTCCAAAGTGTTTTCCACAAAGGGGATGTGAAGTTGGCGATTCTGCGATTTGAAGTCAGATGTGTTGACGCCTTGGTCTTGTGGAAAAAGCAATGAGATGGCACAGCAGGAGGCTGGGCACAGCCTGAAATCGCGTTGGCAGGGATGGAGACACCACATGGATTGCATTGTGAGAGGAGTGCTAAGGTCTGTGGTGGGAGGCTAGCTGCAATGGAAAAAGGAAACTGTGGGGTTGATAGCTTTGGAGTGCAAGGGGAGGTGGGAAAGAAGAGTTAGAGTTGAGGGGTGGGAGTGGGTGGAGGTTGGGAGTGTAATAAAAAGATCACATAGAAAGAGGGATGGACCAGAGTAACTTGCGAATGTGCTGTTGCCAGGTAGCTTCAAGAATTTAAGGCTTTCGTATTCAAGAGGTGTTAGGAACACCAGGCAATGGAAACTGTGCGAGATAGTTAGGATATTGTGGGGTCACATTGGTACTGGACTTGATGATTAATGGACAAGAGTAAGGCGAGAAGTAGCCACAATCACTGAAAGGGCATGATGGACACAGGCAGGCAGGACTGAAAAGCAAAAAGCGCTGGGATGCTCTGTGGGAGGGTTGACGGCAGGAGGGTAAGTGGATGGGAGGAACATATGGTGTGGGGGATGGTGGATTGGGGTGTGGGGAGGTGTTGGAGGATCTGATGGGTGTTCAGACACAAGGGTAAGAAATATTGTAAGGGGGAAAATGGTACATATTGCAAAACGAGGAACAGTGTGGGATGAGCATAGAATGAATGACCTGGGAGTGGGTGATGACACTGTTAGCAGGAGGAGAAAGAGATTTGGGGAGGGAGGCAGCAGGGGAGAAGGCCCATAGATGAGGTGAGGGGCATAATGAGACAGGGTGAAGGGTATGACAGACAGCCCGGGGGTGGAGAACTGCACCGTGAGACTCAGCTATTACATCGGGGATGAGATAATGTGGAGGCTCGTATGCGGACATGGATGGGTGGATGGGATATCAGAGGAAGCAGGGAACAATTAGCAGTCAGTATGCAAGGCTCTCTTCAGGGAGGCATGGAGGTGTTGAGGTGGAAAAAGCGATAAGCAAATCCATAGTTGTTTTTTCCTTGCAAGCTCTCCCCAAATGAATACACCATGAAGAAAGCACACTCGCACTCTACGTTACCTTGACACTACCAATTTAATTGCATGTAACCGCATGCCTACTCCTGATATTCCGTTGGCTTCTGTAATTTAAAAATAACAGTGCGATTATGTACCTTGTTGTGCGTTTTGGTTAAAATATGGTCAGATTTTGAATCAGTTTCACTTTTTTGATAGAATTTGCATGAAATGATGAATTCTTTGTTACTTGATCATCCTCATCCAATCTCTGTGACTGTTGTGTTTTCCTTCCACAACTATTTTACTATCATAAATACTGGTGTTGTTGCCAGTCATTTTTGCCATGCTTTGTGGAAGCATTTAGAATGCACGTCAGTTATAGTAGCTACCTTATGTACCTGAGTCAGTTATAGTAGTTATAGTAGTTTAAACACACATATACACACACACACACACACACACACACACACACACACACACACACACACACACACACACACACACACACACACACACACACACACACACACACACACACACATCGGCACTTGGCCCACAAAATATAGACAGGGATGATGTATATCAACCCTCCTTCAGTGAGGAATTTAAATTGGTGATATTGCCACAAAGTGATACTTTCTTCTGAAAAACAATGTACACTTCAAAATAAAATTTTGCGACATACTGTAACCATATTTTGCCTTGCTTAACAATACTGTAAATTTTTGTGATGTAAAACGCCAAGTGATTGTGAAGTTTTTGTTATGTTATATACACACATATATCGAAATATATATATGTATATATATATATATATATATATATATATATATATATATATATATATATATATATATATATATATGTATGTAACAAAAACTTCACAATCACTTGGCGTTTTACATCACAAAAATTTACAGTATTGTTAAGCAAGGCAAAATATGGTTACAGTATGTCGCAAAATTTTATTTTGAAGTGTACATTGTTTTTCAGAAGAAAGTATCACTTTGTGGCAATATCACCAATTTAAATTCCTCACTGAAGGAGGGTTGATATACATCATCCTTGTCTATATTTTGTGGGCCAAGTGCCGATATGTGTGTGTGTGTGTGTGTGTGTGTGTGTGTGTGTGTGTGTGTGTGTGTGTGTGTGTGTGTGTGTGTGTGTGTGTGTGTGTGTGTGTGTGTGTGTGTGTGTGTGTATGTGTGTTTAAACTACTATAACTACTATGTATGTATATATATATATATATATATATATATATATATATATATATATATATATATATATATATATTTTTAACATATATTTATAAATATATACATATGTTTATATATATATATTTTTTCTTTTAAAAAACATTCTTTTTTTTAAATTTTTTTTAAATTTAAAGTATAATAGAGTTAATGTGAATGTGGATATAATGTGTATATGGATGTATGTGTGTATATATATATATATATATATATATATATATATATATATATATATATATATATATATCCATACATACAGACATCCATATACATATTATATCCACATTCACATTAACTCCATTATATTAAAATACCAGCAAATAGCACCTGTTGCTTCACTGATGGGAATACTAAGAGAGAGAGAGAATGGGGAGAGAGGGAGAGAGGAAAGGAGGGAGAGAGAGAGAGAGAGAGAGAGATAGAAGAGGGAGAGAGAGAGAGAGAGAGAGAGAGAGAGAGAGAGAGAGAGAGAGAGAGAGAGAGAGAGAGAGAGAGAGAGAGAGAATGGGGGAGAGAGAGGAGGGTGGGGCAGGGAGAGGAAGGAGGTGCAGAGGAAGGAGGGGGAGGAAGGAATGGGGTGGGGAGAATGAGGAAGTGGGGGGGGAGGGCGATGCCTCACCACAGGTGACCATCCACTCTGGGAGGGAGGATGTGAAAGGAGGGGGGTGGGAGCGAGAGGGAGAGAGTAGGGGATAGAGAGAGAGGTGTGGAAGGAGAGTGCTGCACTTTATTCGGAGGGGGGAGTGAGCAGGACACAGAGAGAGAGAGAGGTGGGGGGGATGAGTGAGCAGTGATAATGTTATGTTTTGCTTTGTGATCACACACACCCACAAATATATGCTTCCACAGACACACATAAATATGTACATATGCATATATTTATATATAGGCACTTCCCAATTTAGGTCATAGATGCATTCCTGATAAACATAGTTTATATCGAAACAATGTAAATCAGGCTTCCAAATCCCATTGACTTGTGTAATAAAGGGGGAATGCGTTCCTGACAAAAATAATTGAGTGGAACTTCTTCAAACAGTAATAATATTGATAATATTTCAATAAAATACTGCACATAGGGGTCTGGTTGTCTTCTTTTTTTTGTGCAGCACAAGGCTGCAAGTAGCATCATTGACCTTGGGTGTGGTCGTATTCCTGATTCATCGAGCAGGAATTTGCAAATTGGCCAGGATGCCAGGGATAGCTCCTCTATTATTTGTGAAGGACACCACAAAGGGATCTTTAATGTCCACCATCTAATTCCTGAAAATGTTCTGTCCATTTTAACTTCCATCTGAGGGGACAGCACGCCCATTGATTAATCACCCTGTCTGTGAAACACTGGGGTGTCAGTTTATAGCTGGGTTGAGATTTGAACCCAGGCGAGACAGCATGGAGCAAATGTGCGTACCTCTTCGCCATCTTGCCATGGTGTGGCCATGTACGGTGTTGATAATTAATCAGCCACAGGCTCAGGGTTGTCTGCCCCTTCTTCCGTGTCTGACAACTCGAGGAGAGGACATGCTGGCTTCTTCTTTGCACTTCTTCTTGGTGATGGAGTTGGTGTCGATGTTGTTGTTGAGGATGTTGATGCTATAGGTTCTTCACCTCGAGTCTTTTCAACCTTCTGGGAGACGCTATAGAGAGTCTTCTATGCTGCTTTCTTCTTTTGTTTTTTTTTCAGCAAGTGCTGCTTTATTGCCACTGAAAACATTTTCTAATTCTCTCTTGAACTCGTTTCTCATTCTCATCCTTGAACTCGTCACGTTACTTTTCTCATTCTAATCCTCCCATTATATTAATCATTCTTTCAATTCGGTCTTCAATTTGAAATATTTTGCCTTCCTAACTCCGGGAATTTCCCCACGGAGAACCCAGCCACAGTCACCACAGTCGCCATGCCCGCTGCTCACTCCGCAGTAGCTTCCGCAGCCTTCGTGGCAATCCCGCAGCTTAATTATTTTTGTTACACTCAATCAAATTACACTTTGGGCACATTCCTTAATTTTTTTCTTCACTGAATATAATTGTGCAAACAGTAGAAAAAGGTTAGTTTAATGCTTTCACAGTTTCCAATTTTCATGTGTAAATATGGAGAAGGAGAGAGCACAGCCTTCCTTAAAGTAAATATGTTGTTATAAGAATCGTGAATTTCTTTAAATTTTCAGATTTCATTCCAGACTTTTACACTTAATTATTCCACGAGCTCCAATCTTCAAATCTAAAGACAGATTTTGATTATATACTTTAATTAGTCCATGAGACTAGATCATGGAACATCGTGATGTATACAGCAATTCATAGGGGTGAAGTTCAGGCATTTGATGATACGAGTGCGTGGCCATACGTGCGTGGCCATACGTGCATGGCCGTGCATGCAAAAAAAAACAAAAAAAAACTTTCAAACAACTACACAGGCCGTTCCTTCGCTCTCGTAAATGACGACTGGATTGGGGCATTGTGTTTATCTATAAATGCGCATAAGAAATCGAGAAATTATTAGAATACAGTAAGTCATCACTATCCGGAAGTCCGTATGTTGTAACCCGTAATGAGGAACGTGGCTGAGGATCTCTTCCCCAACGGCCACGCCTACGCAGCAACATGTCCTGTCATTGGTAACTAAACGGTGCCCTTTCCCCATCGGCCACGCCTATGCAGCAACATGTCCTGTCATTGGTTTGGTAAATAAATGGCCATAACTTGGGAACCACTTGTCCAATTAATATCAAACCTTGAAACGGCACATACTCAGGTCCCCAGCAATATACCTGGCAAGTTAGATCGGACCAGTGGTTGTCAAGAAACAGCGGTCACAGACACCCAGGGATTGCTAGAATTATAGATAGATGAGAGGAAAGTGAAAATAAATTTTGAATGCTTTAATGTACAGAAACTGTTGTAACCTGTTCCAAGCATTGTTGAGCAAGCTGAAATGAAATGGTGGCTTAAGAACCCTGTGTGGTGACAGCGGTTGCCATCTTGGTGAGGCATCTTTGTGGTTTTCTTACCCAGTGGGGTAAAACAACCCACGGGGTCTAAGCGCCGCTCGCGTTCTCTCTTTTCTTGTGTACAGTTCATTTGAACGTCTATTTCTCCATTATTCCTGAACAGAATTCGATGAAAATTGACAGGCATATACAAGGCATATATGTGCAGACAGTAACTCAGCCCAAAGTGCGATTCCAGCCCTTTGGGCCGAGAAAAGACCCTTTCGGTCCATTTTCTTAAAATTGCTATTTCTCGGTCATTCGTGAAAGAAACCCGACCAAATTTGACATGTATATTCTTGAGGTGACTCTACAGGCACTAACTGCGCCCAAATTGAGATTATGGCCCTTTGGGCCAACAAACGGCCCTCTCGGCCCATTTTTTCAAAATTGCTATTTCACGGTTGTTCGTAAACAGAACCGAACCAAACTTGACAGGTATATTCTAGATAACATACCGCAGGCAACAACCAACAAAGTGCGATTCTGGCCCTTTGGGCCAAGAAACAGCCCTTTTGGCCCATTCTCTTAAAATTATTTCTCGGTTATTAGTGGATGGAACCGAACCAAACTTGACAGGTATATTCTAGTGACCATTCTCCAGGCGTAACTGAGCCCAAAGTGAGATTCCGGCCCTTTGGGGCGAGAAACGGCCCTTTCGGCCCATCTTCTTTAAATTGTTATTAAAAAAAATGAATGTGCTGGGTGATGCCCAATGCAAAATTAAGTCACAAATGATGATATGAAACTAGCCTCACTCTTGTGAGGTGTTCTGGTTTCTTTTTCTGATGCGATGAAAATCTTACCAAATTTCAAAACTATCTTTCGTCCATGCTGTCGCTCACCTGAGAGTTGTACGAATGAACTCCCACAGGGTATGTTCACAATTCGAACTTGTTTTTAAATGATGAACACCCCTTAAATTATCTTTAAAAGGGGTGTTTAAATTTGCTCAAATACCCAATTTTCATTCATGCACTCCTATGGAGTTCCCTTCGGGTGCATGCAAAGTTTCAGGCTGTTTGGTTTCATGGATTTGGAGTTATGAAGGAAACACACACACACACACTTTTTTAATTTAAACTATTATTATTATTATTATTATTATTATTATTATATATGTGTGTGTATGTATGTATATATATATATATATATATATATATATATATATATATATATATATATATATATATATATATATATATATATATATATATATATATATATATATATATATGTGTGTATGTCCACAGTATCATTTTTAACAGCATACCAAATTCCTCAAAACATGGATGAAGGATAGAATTTATCATGCTCTCCACAACACTTATTAGTTTGTCCTGGAAGATATAAGAATTTTAAAATAGGAACAGGATGTTGGGCCCATCACACGTTTCTTTTTATAAGATTATATAATTATATTAACAGAATAAGAATCCTCTCTTTAAATTTTTTGAATTAAAAAAAATACGCTAATAAATGAGATGGCACATACGTATTTCATAAGTTGGAAAAGAAAATTTGGTGTTGTCTGGCATGAAGCACAAGGACATAAGTAGACAAATGAATGCAGTGTAAGGGGATTTTAATCTGCGATTGCAGGATCCTGAGCCATGTGCTCAGATGAGAACACCACCGTCTTTCTAACAGCTAGATTAAAACCCACTCAACATCATGACCCACCCTCGTAAGAGTCAAACGCATGAAATGGAACTGATATTACACACACGAGTAAGGATGGCAGATTTATTTCAAAGAACCATTTGGATTTTTTTTAACAATGTGATGATTAGACAATGTTTTTTTAGCCGTTCGAGCATGCACGAGCAGATTTCATTGTGTTCAAATCATACTGTTGCTGAATGGTGCAAACGCATGACCTCTAGAATGACAGACCTGCCCTAACCATAGCACCATCTTACCTCGAATAAACTGCCAGGCACGAAGGCCAGACTCACGGCCATGGTATTAAGAATCCTGTGCTCTTCAGACTGAACTAGCTTTGCTCCATGACTACCTTGAACCATTGGATTGCTCATACTCATGGATCCCTTAATGAGCCTCAATTGGGGAAAATACTTAATCAGTTTACTATTTTTATTACTTTTATTTGTTTTACTTCTCCCATGATATTTCATTTCAGATTTTGAGTTGTTTTCTAGTTTTAAGCAAATTTCCTTGAATATTAAATGAATGGTTCTAATTTGAGTCACAATTCTTTCATTATTCTTTACTATATCTCTCTATCCCAAATGCCTTAGGGGTCCCTTGGACTTAACTTCAGAGGAGTCTCTTATGTTGTCTCTGAGCAGACACGTGAGCACACCAGTGCACTCTCAATGAGCAATAATACCAAAAACTGTAACGGCACTCAGTGGAGCACATATACTTCTGCCAGGCTGAACAGTTTACGTTTTGTATCTCACTTATAGGCCAGATCTGAATCCAGACCTTCACCAAAATCTAATCAATTCTTCCTTGTCCTCCACCCAACCTGTCCACCAAATTTTGTCCGAATCCATAACTTTTTGAAATGTCGTTTTATATAATATCGTTTTTGGCATAATAACTCAATGGTGAAGAATCACTTTAAAATTCTGGTATCCGTATCTGGATTTGGATCTTCACTAAAATATAATTAATTAATCTTTGTCAAACACCAAACCTGTCCACTAAATTTCGTCCGAAGTCATCTATAACGTTTTGACATATCATGCTCACAGGCAAATAAATAAGCAAACAAACAGATAGACAGGGAGGGGTTAAAACATAACTTCTGTTCACCTTTGTTGACGGAGGTAACAATAGTAATACATATAATAATAATCCTACTATTAATTTGTAATTGGTCACTGGCTTTGACATCAATACATTTTTTTATTGTGGACCCTAGGCATCAAAAAGCTACATACTGTATATTGAACTAACAGTTTCAAATGGAGCACCTCGCCACCATTAGAGCATATAAATTGCATCAGATGTGACAGTAAATATGAATTGTTGCCCCTAGCTTGCTGGCTCGATAACAGAAGATGCCATTTGCATTTTTCCGTCTTCATCCCTACCTCGTTTAGAATACTGTGTCGGCACAGGTAACTTACTAGTTATAATAATAATAATGATAATAATAATGATAATACCAATAGTACGAATATGAATGCAAATAGAGGTGTGGATATCAAAAAAAAAATATTGAGAATGGAAGTTAGGAAGATAATAACTTAATGGGAGGAGTCAAAACTTTGTCATTTTTCGATATGCAGTGGATTAATATCATGACAGTGGTCCAGCTAATGCAGACATTGTGCACCTCAACGAATGAATGAAATGATGTTTGAATTTAATGCGTTATCTTAATAATTTAACGAATTATGATCCCCCAATGATCGTTCAATAAATAACCAGAATTGGCAGTTCGTCTGGGTGCTCGTTAAAGCAAAAAGAGGGAAGTTGTTTCTTACAATTAAAATGGTTTGTTGAAATGCTATTTTTACAAACCACTTTCGCTTTCCGATCAAAGTTACATGAAGGCATGGGAGCAGGCGGTGGATGACCATGCAGGCAGATGATGTCACATATTGCCAGTAATGGCTGCATGGCCTTGAGCTTGGCAGACGATTCTCTTATAGAGAACAATGGCTAGGATCCCCTGTCTAGTAGAGACACTGCCCAGAAGAAGTCAATTCCAAATCACTACAATGCATACCAAGAAAACAACCATGACAGAAATCTAAGAAATAAAGGCATGATGCCAGATGCTGACCACCTTTTAACTATGGCCTCCAGAATGACAAACCACGGGATTACAGTTTTGGGATTATCAAAGGAAGATGTATCTCTGTTTTACACATTCGAGCAAAAGCCTTAGTTTGTGTTGCTCATGAATTGATGTGAATTACTTTGGAGAAATGGGGATGTCAGAACACCTGATAACTCTAACCTTAACCCTAACAAACCAAAAACCCCCACTAAGTTTGAAAGCACCCAAATGGCTACTGAGGAAAAGCAAAGTGCTTTGATGAGTAGGACTGGCCATTATGACAGAACTCAAGTCAGTACTGGGATACAACCGAGTCAATGATATGTCAATATCATTGAGGTTGAAAGGGCATGCAGTGAACACCACCATCATTCATATATGTACTCTCACTTCTGCTGCAGATGAAGAAATTGTGGAGGGGTTTTCAGAAATTTGCAGGAACTGGTAAAACAGGTGCCTAAAGGAGATGTTTTAAGTATTATATTATGTGAGACTGGAATGAAAAATTGGAGAAGCAGGAGTACCAGAGATTGCAGGAAAGCATAGATGTGGTATTTGCAATGAGTCAGGGGAGTGAATACTGGGGTTCTGTGTTTAGAATGAGCTCATAATTGCAAATACATAGTTCACCAAACCCAAGAATAGACTGTACACATAGGCTTCACCTCATGGGCACATCAGAATCAGATTGATTACATTCAACAGAAGATGAAGAAGTGCTCTACAATCTGCCAATACTTCGCCAGGCACAGACTGTTGTACAAATGATGAACTCCTGGTGGCAAAACTATGAATCAAATTGAGAAACGTGAAAAAATCTCCAACTAGATGTATCTAAATAACATGCAATAAATGTATTAAAACTGTTTTGCAGAGTTGGATTTGGTTGACAGAATGCTAGACGATTTGGTGCAAGAGATTGAAGACATTGTAAAAGAAGAGGCAAAAAAACAACATCCCAAAAGCGAGCAGAGAGAAGAACACTCAATGGCTGTCAGAAGAGGCAATAAATATTGCAGACATTAGAAGAGAGATGAAAATCAAAAGTGCATCAAGAGAGGACATTAAGCAGTTAAATTCCAACTACCAATAACAAGCTAGGAAATACCAAGTGATGTACAGTCTTTCAAAGAGATATATATATATATATATATATATATATATATATATATATATATATATATATATATATATATATATATATATATATATAAATATATATATATATATAAATATATATACATATACAAATATATATACATATACAAATATATATATACAAATATATATACATATATAAATATATATATACATATATATATATATATATATATATATATATATATATATATGTATACATACATACATACATACACACACACACACACAGTAGAGAAAGTGATAACAGAATGGGAAAACAAGAGATCTTTATTGAAAGATCAGAGAGATCACAGGAAAGTTTTGTTCGAGGATTGGAGTACTTATGAGTAGAACAGGAAGATATTTGATAGAAGAAACACAGGTGAAAGAAAGATCAAAGGACGAGACCGTAACTCTATACATACGAGATATCAATATGATGGCAACCTTTGAAGAAATAAAACATGAGCGAGAACCACTAGTGGTAGAATGTGACGTTCAAAGAGGCTTGAAAGAGCTGGCAAATGGGAAAGCACCAGGTGCCGACAAAACTACAACATAACTCTTTAAGGTAGGAAATCAAGAGGAAATAAAAAAAATTTAACAGCTGTTGGTACACAGATTTGGAGCAGTCAATTAATATACCATTGCCAAAGGAAGAAGATGGAAGAGAATGTTCAAATAATCAAACCATTGCCTTGATTTCATATGTGAGGAAGTTATTACTAAAGATCATTCAACACAGAATAGAAGTGTTCATAAAGCGAGACATGCTCATTGAGCAAGCAGCTAACATAGGAGGAAGAAGTACAAGAGATTAAATCTCAAATCTGAGGTGGATCATGGTAAAAGCGAGGGATTATCAAAGGAAGATGTATCTCTGCTTTACACATTCGAGCAAAAGCCTTAGTTTGTGTTGCTCATGAATTGATGTGAATTAGTTAAGAGAAATGGGGATGTCAGAGCACCTGATATGTCTGACAAGAGGCCTGTACACGAAACAATAATCTACAGTAAGAACAGAGCATGGAGAGAAAATTGGTTGGAATGGGAAAATGGGTCAGACAGGGATGCATCATCTCCCCTTACTTGTTCAATCTGTATTGTGAGTACATCATGAGGAAATCAAACTTGGATGACAGAGAGGCTGGAATCAGGATTGGAGGAAGATGTGTCAATAATCTAAGGTATATTGATGATACCACTCTGTTGGCAGAAAGTAAGGAGGACTTGATGAACCTGCTTGCAGACATTGAAGAAAAAAATCTGGTCCTTATTAAAACCGAAAATATGCCACAATCTTGTCAACGGAGAAGATCGATGTGTTCAGATTGGGAGACAATCATATGGTAATAGTGGAAAGTTTCATCTTCCTGGGTTATATGATTGAATTGAGTGGATAACGTGGTGGAGAAAGTTAGAAACTATTAGCATTGGAGAGAACAACAATGTCAGGATTGACAAAGATCTGGAAAGACAAAGATGTGATGATACAAACCAAGAGGAAGCTGGTGAATTATCTGGAATTTCCATTTGCAATGTATAGATGTGAGTCATGGACAGTGAAAAAGAAAGAAAGCAAGATTGACAGTTTTGAAATGTGGTGTTGGAGACGAATGTCAAGGTTCTGTGGACTGCAAGAACAAACAAACAGTTCTTCAAGAACTTAGACCACCATGTACATTACGTAATTTGGACACATCTTGTATCCTTAAAATGAAAGGCTGGAGAAATCATCCATGCTGGGTATGGTTGAGGGAAGAAGAGGAAGACCCTATATGTGCTGTTTGGATGGGGTAAAGGCTGCAACGAAGCTTTCTCTGCTTGTGCTTTAGGAAGCAGTGCAGGATAGGGATGTTTGGAGAAATTTTATCATGTAATGTCACCAGAAGTCGGAAAGGACGTAACAGAACCAAATAACTAAAGGCATTTATATAGTTCAAAAAACAGGGTGAGAGTCCAACTCTCATCAGTATAGGATGAAACAGGGACAAGTTAGGAAAACAACTCAGCAGGCCAAAAGGGAATATGAAAAGGGGATAGCGAAGAATATTAAACATAGCAGCAAGACATTCTTTGCAAATATAAGGGATATAGGAAGGGTTTCTAGGGGTGTGGGCCCATTTAGGAATAACACAGGGTAAATGGTGCACAATGAGGGTGAGATGGTAGGCTTCTTAAATAGTTTTTTTGCTTCTACATTTACACTGAAAGAGTCAGGAGAACTTCCATTAGTGGAGAGTATCTATCTTTGGGGGAGGTGAGCAAGGGCTTTTCGAAGAGATCCATGTCGGGGTAGATGAAGTGAAGAAGCAGCTATCACAGCTGATCGGGATGATAAGCTCCAGTGCCGGATGCTCTGCATCCAAGAATCTTGGGGAAGTGGCAGAGCAGATAAGCCTGGTATTAGTGGATATCTTCAACAGCTTGTTGGAGTCAGGACATATACCAGAGGATTGGAGAGTAGCAAATATAACACCATTATTTAAGAAAGCATGCAGACAATAATTTGGGAACTATAGACCTGTTCTCTTTTACTACAATTGTGAGGAAAGGTGTTGAAGTCTTTAATTAAGGAAAATATATGGAATAATTTCAAACTAATTCAAGATAGTCAGCATGGATTTATCAAACAGAGATCATGTTTAACAAATTTATTGGAGTTCTACAAAGTAGTTTTTGATTGGATGGATGACAAGTGTGGTGGACGTAGTATATCTTGACTTTCAGAAGGCATTTGATAAGGTACCACATAGGAGATTGTTAGTCAAGGTGAAGGCTTGTGGAGTGGATAGTCAGGTACATAGATGGATTACAAACTGGCTTAGTGATTGGAAGCAACGAGTGGCTGTGAGTGGATGTCTGGTGAGGAAGATGTAAGTAGTGGGGTACGTCAAAGATCAGCACTGCGACCATTATTTTTCATAATTTATATAAATTATTTGGATTGTGGGGTTAAGAATCCGATTTGTAAATTTGCAGAGGACACAAAGGTTGAGGTAAGGTAAATAGTAGACAGGGGTGTGATGTGGAACTAAGTATTGACCCAACTGTTTTATTATTTGAATAATGGGCTATGCTGTGACGTAATAGGTCAAGCTGTGAATTTTCTTCTTTACTGCTTCTGCTTCCACATGTACCACGCTATGGAGCAGAAATAAATGACCTCTGGTTTATAGCTGTGTCTGGCCACAAGTTACAAAGCATACCATGGTGCAATTGACTTCATTCTTTCATGAACAACCATGGCACAGCATTGACGAGGATGCCCAAGAAAACTGGTGAGCAGCCTACAACGGCCGAGACATCGAATCTCGAGCAGGTTAGTGGCTCATCGGACGTGGCATCGATAATGGCGGCATTCTCGGACATGGTAGCAGCACAACAGCGCTGTCATGATGAAGAGATACATCTGTTGCATGAGGCGTTGCTTTCACATCCTCAACCACCTCAACCATCGTCTAAGAGCTCAATACCTCATCTACCAATGCTCAACGAAAACATTTCATTGCAAGAGTTCAACTCCTGGAGGGAGCAATGGAACGACTATGCACTCATCATTCACTTGATGGACATGGCAGTGGAAGAACAACTCACCACCCTCAGAGACTGTTTGTGCATCCAATTGAGATCCATGCTGAAGAATGCTGTGGAATTGACTGGTGACACTACTGTTGTTGGTGATCACCACCATCCATGCATAATTGCATGCACAGCATCATCAGATTCACGATCTGGTGCAGTTTTATGAGTGCAAGCAGGAGGAAGGTGAGACATTTGACTCATTCTTTTGTGCACTCCGGGAAATTGCAGCAAACTGTGACCTTGACAAGATGATGGTCAATCGCCATTTCGTCATCCGGATTATCACCGGATTATCAGATATCCATCAGAAACTGCTTGCAAAGCTGGAAATCCACCTTAAATCAGCAATCGTTACATGCCGAAAAGAGGAGGCAGATAAAAAGGCTGACGTGATGGTTTCTGAGACACACGGGACTAACCTGAAATCTGTCGCGAAGACAGCACCCCAAATCAGCAAAAAACATGTGACAGCCATCATTGTGGCAGGTGTGATGGTAATTCACACTCTGACATGACGAACTACACTGCAAAAGGCAAGGTGTGTCAGAAATGCGGTGTTTTTGGACATTGTGGAAAAGTGTGCCAGAAATTCAGAGCTATAGGGACAACAACATCTAAATCAGCCATTCGTCATGTAGTGCTGGTAGCAGGTACCACTCAGGTTCACCTGGACAGCACACCACATATTTCGATCAACGTCTCAGATTTTGACAATGACCCCCTCAAACAAGTGACAGTTCTGCCTGATACTGGAGCAGAAGTTACGATTATTGGTCTTCCACATCTGAAGCTGCTGGATATCGACATAGATAATCTGGATGATGTACCTTGTGATGTGAGAGTTAGCGATGCAAGCGGTGCCTCGATATAATGCCTCGGAACAATCCAAACGATCCTTCACAGACGTGATGAGTCAACGTTGGAGACAATGTATGTGTTCTACCATGAACAGACGGCATGTTTAGCTTATCAGTACCTACAAGACCTACATTGGCGTTTGTGTCAGAAGCAGACAACTGGTACAACCAAGCACTCAGTATGAGTACTGGACATCAATCCAGATACTGAGCCATCACTGGAGCTACAGAGCCAGGTCAATGCAGACGTTGTGGCTGAATTCAGCAATGTGTTCAATGTCACAGTCCGACAACTGATGAACAGCCCACCGATGATCATTAATCTCTGCATTGACGTGGTGCCATTCCAACTATGAAGGGCACAGCCAATCCCACTCACCTGGAGAGACCAGGTAAAATCCGATTTGGAAAGCATGTACAAAAAAGGCATCATTGCACCGATGGGCAGTGAAGCATCAGAGTGGTGCCATCCCATTGTCATCACACCGAAGGCTAATGGGAAGATTTGAATGTGTGTTCATTTCCGTAATCTTAAGCCTAATGTCAAGCAACCCATACACCCTGTGACAATGCCAGCAGAAGCAATATCACACATCTCCTCTTCCAGATTCTTCGGAATGGCTGATGCAACCCACGGTTACTGGCAATCCCTCCTCGAGGAAAAGTTCCAGCTCACCACAGTCTTCATCACACCATGGGGTAGATATAAATACCTACGGGCCCCGATGGGATTAAATGCTAGTGGTAACGAATATTGCTACCATGGTGACATCACCCTGAATGGTCTACACAACACTGTAAAAGTGGTCGATGACATACTGATGTTTGAAAATTCGTTCCCCGAAAACATACAGCAGGTACGACAGATCTTGGTGGCTGTCTCATGTAAAGGATCACTGAATCCTGAGAAATTCCAGATTGCTCAGGCCCAGAAGTTGTTCTGTAGATATGGTGTTGGATGGAATGGTATTGCTTCAGATCCGAATAAGCTGAACACGATCGCAGATTTCTCTTCTCCAACCAACATCACAGATGTTCGCTCATTTCTTGGCATGGTTCACCAGCTGGACAATTTTTCGGCAGACATTGCCAGTGCATCGCAACCGCTACATGGACTGCTCAAGAAAGGATCTGTCTTTGACTGGACTGACGATCATGACAAAGCATTCAACACCGTTGAAAGCATTCCAGTGTCACCACCAATCATGGCCCATTTTGATTCAAAGCTACAAACCATGCTTCAAATGAACGCATCTCGGTTACATGGCCTCAATTTTGATCTGTTGCAGTTACATGGTGAGCGTCATAGACTGGTCCAGTATGAATCACGTCACCTTTCCTCACGGAATCCAGGTATGCTGTGAATGAACTCGAAGCATTGGTCATAGCTTGGGCCACATCGAAGTGAAAGCAGGGACTTTCGTTCAACCTTGTTGTTTCAACCAACCCTTTCGAGATTCCATTCTCGAGAAGCTACGGGACGTTGCTCACAACAATGTCACCCATCGTCTTCATGTGCAAACTGTCACTGACGGTTTTCCCTCCAACAAAGGCGCCATTGATCCTCTTGTTAAGGAATTCTACAGTATTCGCAATGTTCTATCAGAGTATGATGGTCTCGTTCTGTACAGAGCACGCATCGTTGTGCCTGTAACAGCCTGTCGAGACATACTTAATCATTCGCATACTTCCACCAAGGAAAGGAATGCACAAAGACTTGGTCCCATCAGCTCATGTACTGGCTAAACATAAACAACGACATCGTCAACATCACCCTT
The DNA here is from genome assembly GCF_056783735.1 of Eptatretus burgeri. Lineage (NCBI taxonomy): Eukaryota > Metazoa > Chordata > Myxini > Myxiniformes > Myxinidae > Eptatretus > Eptatretus burgeri. The sequence continues at coordinate 107,286,973 of NC_140961.1, read as the reverse complement.
TCTTGTGCCAAATGCCAAGAGAGGCAGCCTTTACAGCAAGGGGAACCTCTGATGAGGGATCCATCATTGACACTTGTGTTTGAGGATATATCCACTGATTTCTTCATGCACACTGGCCTTGATTATCTTGTGTATACTGACCACATGTTGGACTGGCCTTGTGTATACCTGTTGAACACATATGCCACAACACGTTTGCTCATTCGCGCTTTACGCGGTTTCTTTGAAGACCTCAGTGTTCCTGTGAGATTGTGCACTGATGGTGATTCACAATTCTCTTCACGGGAATTTGCCAAATTTCTTGACTGTTGGGGTATAACCCATCACCCATCATCACCATATTGGCCGAGATCAAACAGACACACCGTATCGGCCGTGAAAGCTATAAAAATGTTAATTGCCAAGATGACCAAAAATCGTAATGCTGATGATGAGTTCTGTCTCGGATTGCTGGAGTGGCATTACACTCCATGTGTTGCTGGCCATTCACCTGCCCAAATTGTATTTGGTAAACCTACACGTACTACTGTACCTGGTCAGTGCCATTCATTTGCACCTGGGTGGCAGACAGCAGCAGATGAGGCTGAATACACAGCATCAACAATCTGTCAGCAGGCTAAATGGCATTATGATAAATGTGCTAAGCATTTGAAACCTCTCGTTATTGGTTCAGAGGTCATTGTTCAAAATCCCATCAATAGCAAATGGGATTCTGTCAGGAAACTAGTGGGAAAGGGGCATACCCGGTGGGATTACCTTATCAAAACTGCTTCTGGTCGACTTATGTGGAGGAACCGATATTTCCTACACATATATTACCCTCCTGTTTCTGTTGACCAATACAATGGTCCACCTCCGATTGTAAATGGAGATGCTACCCCACCACCGAGACGTAGTGGGAGGTCAATAATAATGCCATGTAGATTCGATTTGTGAAGTTGCACTCCACATTTGAATTACTTATGATGTCATGTGTAATCTGGCGAAAGGGAAGTGTGATGTGGAACTGAGTATAGACCCAAATCTTGTATTATTAGAATCATGGGTTACTTTGTGACATAATAGGTCAATATGTGATTCTTCTTCTTTACTTCTCCTGCTTCTGCACGTACCATGCTAAGAAGTGGAAATGAACGACCTCCAGTTGATATCTGTGTCTGGCCATGAGTTACAAACAATAACAAGGGGGTGATCAGATTCATGAAAGTCCAGCAGTTTAACATAAAGATGTGTAAAGTGCTGGGAATGGGTAAGAACAATGTAAATATGGTTTACATGATGCAAGGGGCAGTTTTTGAGTGGGTAACATAGGAGAAGGATCTGGGGTGCTCGTAGATATGAGGATGGGGATAGGGTAAGCAGACGGGGTTTAGTTGTATTTGAAGGTAGTTAAATGAAAAACCAAAAGAGGCAGTGTTGAAACTGTATATGAATTTAGTGAGGCCTCATCTAGAATATTGTGTTCAGTTTTGATCACTGCATTTGAGGAAGAATATAGCTACCATAGAGAGGGTACAGCATCAAGCTACTACATTGATTCCACAGCAAACTGCACTCAGCCATGAGGAACGGTTGAAGAAGGCAGGACCTTATACATTAGAAAGGAGGCAATTTCGAGTGTATCTGATGGAGATGTTTAAAATAATGAAGGATGTGGATAAGATAGGTGCAGTTGAGGTTTCCAGAAGAATGGACAGTGTTCGGACCACGGGCCATAGATTGTGGGTGAAGATCAGAGTTTGGACAGTTTTTAGGCAGGGGTCTTTCAGTCTGTGAGTGGTTCATGCTCTTTGAATGGTCTCTTTGGAAAGGCACTGGCAGCAGAAGGGTTGGATATGTTGAAAATGGAATTTCGATTATATCGGTTCCTGGATGCATTGGAGACAGTGGAGTATTGGGGATATTGGCTTGTGTGCATGGTAGGTAGATTGCGTGTAGATGGGGGGTGATAATCCTGGGGTTGGTCCAGCGCAGGCAAGATGGGCCGAACGGCCTTTTCCTGTGCTTAAGTTCCTTGTACATCTTTGTGGACTCAGGAAATTGTCTTTTGCTCTGAGTCAGCCCTTCAATTCACAAGAGAGGCTGCATTCTTTCTGTCCTCGTTTTTAATGATTCTGTTTATCGTGGGTCCTTTGCCTTCATAACTATACACATTTTTTCATATGTTGCAATCCACAATGCCTTAAAATCCAGAGATTTTTATGGCAGACTTTTTCAGGATGTGCATACACAAGTGGTGTTCCACAGTTTCTGGTGTATTGTGATTGTATTGTTCTTGTTTCATCCCATTTTTTTGTTGTTTTTTTATTGTTGTTGTTATGCTAAGGGTGCATTCCCAACAGACAATATTGCTTCCTCCCGTTTGAATCATTGTAATTGCTTCAGCCATTATTGTGCTCGGCTGGCTGAAATTGATGAGAGAAGGAAGTAGTACAATTTGGCGATTTTGCGATCTCCAGATTTGGTACTTTATCGATGTATTCTGGTGTCTTTATCAATCTTTTTAGTTCTGAAAACTTTTGAGAATAAATGGTACGGCCTTTAAAGGCTTATGACTACACTCTATAATCGCTTTTCAGCATATCATTTTGTACACATTTGATTGGGCATTGTTTTTCTCTGTGCCTTACCCACATGTGGAGTACTGCAGTACTCTAATATATATATATATATATATATATATATATATATATATATATATATATATATATATATATATATATATATATATATATATATATATATATATGGATGAATCAGGGTCAATGGACGAGAAGTTTGGTCCATCTTATGTATAAATTTTTATATTTATCCTTCGCCGTCCTCCATGTTTTTCCTTCACCATCATACATCATGGCATATTTATTAATGATAACTAACTCTCATTTAAGTGTAATTAATTTATTCTTATTAATGAAAGTCCAATATATTAGCTTCAAGCATACTCCCTCCACAAAATCAGCTGTTTTAATGGCAACACTTTTTATTGGAAATATAATTGTAAACGCCTGATGATAATGAACACAATAATGATGATGACAGAGTCATCGTCTCCACATCCCAGTTAATTGAAACATAAATTCAGGTTGCTTTAACCAGTCATGGATGGATTAAATAAATGGTACGTCATCATCAATCATAGCTTTTGTAAGTATGTGAATTGAATGTGATGGCTATGCATCCCAGATGCGATGTAATTTAGCGGTTGAATCTAAAAAGGGAAGGCTAGTTTGCTGAGGTGGCCTGATACACTTGCTTGTTTCTGAAGCCTGTCGGGGTGTCCCAGAGCCACCTTTGCGATGAAGAAGGCCAAGCTGTCTGGAGAAGAGATGATGACCATCAAATTGAGAGCTTCCAACGGTAGGCAAATAACATTTCTGCCACATATTTCATGCAGTAAGCACCAGGTGTGATGGAATTCAGAGCAACATTTATGTAACTACCTCCTTAAAGTGTCGAACAGTGTGCAGGGGGTGCATGGGACTTAATTACTTTCTACGTCACTTACTTTCACATCATTTTGACCCCGTGGAGCAAGTCACATTTGCAAAGTTAGCTCACTCCTTCTAACTCGTTATTCTTTATTTTCTCTATTTGGATTGCAATTAGGTGTTTGTGTTGACACCTGCATATTAGCATATGCCCACACATATCCAGAGCAATTTTTACATGTGGGGTAATCCCTGAGCACGATGGACAATAACTCACTCCGAAGAAAGCTCTTTCTCTCATTTAACCTCTCACCTTGTGAGTGACTGTATATTATTGTTGCATGCATACCGATACCCTTTGTAAGTAAACAAGCTATAAGTGAGCATAAATGCAACGAATGATGATGTAGTGTCAGCATTCATTGGAATAAATAATCATTTCAACGTTTTTCAATCTCACTGTAATTGATGTGGAAAGTATGTTTTCTATTTTCGAAGAAACATCTTTGATTTGCATGAAATTCCTGCATAGCGCTGAGCTAACGATGTGTGAATGTGCTAAAAAGGCATCCATGAAGTGATGTGTAAGGTTTGAATCGCTGATGTTTGTTATGAAGCCATAAAAGGGCAGCAGAGAGTGTTGGAGTTTGTTGAAAAAAATGGTGTGGATCAATTTATTTGATGAAGACTGTCTATGCCTACACTGAGGTCGAAGGGTGTCTCAAAATGAATGAGAGTGTGAGAGAGAGAGAGGGAGATTGAGAGAGAGAGAGGGAGATTGAGAGAGTGAGAGAGAGTGAGAGAGTGAGAGAGAGTGAGAGAGTGAGAGAGAGAGAGAGAGACAGAGAGAGACAGAGACAGAGACAGAGACAGAGACAGAGACAGAGACAGAGACAGAGACAGAGACAGAGAAGAATTCCATGTGAGTTTGGCTGCACCTTAATTTTAGACAGCTATCCAAAACAATTTCACTCTCTTCTCCCAACTCTCCCCAAACCTATGACAGGCATCGAAAACGAAGAGGAAATAAAGAACCTCTATGAAGACATGAAAGATCTGGATGAGGCAAACACACAGGTGGATGCGGAAATGATCAAATTGAGCACACAGGTGAGGCTGCACACTTCTTTCTGTGAAGAATAAATGCCAGGTGCTATTGAGATACAAGGACTACCAGGCCATCTCACGACCTGTGCACGTATGTGTGAGCATGGTGTGGCGGGGGTGACTGATTTATTAGGTACAAAGAAACATCATAAATTTGGCTTCTGGCATGCTGAAAGCGATAGCTCACTTCAACATGCCGTCGTGGACGACTGGCTGGTAAATTGGGGTGTGAATATACTACCTCATGAGCTGGTGCTGCTGTCATCTCTCAGGATTAATAGGCCCTTGTTCTGTGCCCTGTTTGGTTCAGGCCAAGTTGACTAGCTTTAACAACATTTGCAGACATGGAGAGCCCTCTACTGGCAAAGCATGAAAATGTCTTCGTTATTTTCGAGAAGGCAGGATGCCACATTTAGGGGTGGGATGTGAGAAACGATGGAAGAAGGGAAGCTCATTTTCAAATGATGTACCTTTGAACATATTGCTTTGTTTTAAAAAAACAGATTGCAGAGGTAGCACACTTTAAGTAGCCTGGAATCAATTTCCGACCCAACTATAAACTGTGAGACTGGTGCTTTGCAGCCAGGGCGTTGCACCCATGAGTGTTCCATCCCCCCAGAGGGATGTTACCCATCTGCTAGCATTAGTCTGTGAACATAAAGGATCCCGCGGTGCCTTTCGACAAAGAGTGGGTTGCCGGCACCCTGACCAAATTCAAATTGAATTCCCTGTCTACTGCTGGGAAAGCAAAGGCAAACTACCCTGTGTAATCCTGCACTGCGACTTTTGCCAAGCTTAGATAAGGCATCACTGGCACCCTGGACAAGGAGCAGAGGAACAGCCACACCTCAATGATGATCCAATGAGCTGGGCGAATCCTCGATGGATTCCTAGTCCATTAAGCATTCAGAAATGACAATCCCACATACTGTATATGTATAGTCATTTTATATTCCCTTTATATAAACAAAGAATGCAGCTCTTTATTTTAACTTAATTGCGTTTTGTCTGACTGCAACAGAATGGTAAATGAAAAGCTCACACAGCAACCAAATCAATTTTCCACCTGGTTTCCCTGCAACACTTGGCGAAACCCACGTTCTTTGGCTTTCCCAATGATGTTTAATGATGCGTCTAATTCCATATGCCTTTTGTGAATACCGTTTGGCAGATTTATTTATTTATTTATTTTTACACTCAAAAATGCTGGCAGCATATGTCTCTTTGCTGTAGATCTCATATCAGCGATTCTGACTCATTTTGAGTCTAGACGACTCGGGCAAATACACTTCGAGACTGTTCTCTGAATTGCGACTTTCCCGAGACCAATGGAGAGCGCAGAATTTTCTTTGAATTAATGCAACCTGGTGCTCGGTAACCTTACAAACGCAACTTCATAGAGCTGTGAGAGCTGCAAATCACTTTCAGCGTACAAAGGACTTCTCAATTAATTTGCAATTTGTCGGACTTTTCACACATAAAAGTTCAGTAAAAGTTTCAAGTCTCACTTATGTTTCAAAGGGGGTTGGCTTCATTGCTCCGTTTGGTAGAAATACAGTAAACCTCTTGGGCGTGACACCATAGTTAGGACTCCTGGCAGGAATTGTGGTTGTCAGACTTCCACACAAAGCTGCCAGTATTCCACAAGAACCAAAATTATTATTATTATGATGGTTGGAGAGTTAATACAGTAAGTAGAAACACTGATTTCCAAATGATACAGAAGTATAGCTCCCAAGAGCTGGCAGGATAGCTAAGAGGTATCTACACTCACATTTCAGCTGTCTTGTCTGGGTTTGAATCTCGACCCAGTGATAAACTGTCATCCTGGTGTTTCACATGCAAGGAGATGCATCAATGGGTGTGCCATCTATCAAAACGACATTAAGTTGAATGACCTGTCTGCCAATACTGGTTGGTGGTGAACATTAAAGTTTACATTGTGTCTTTCATGAAAAGTAGGCTAGTTATCACCAGCACCCTGCTAAAATACCAAATCCCTGCCAGCTTCAGTCAAACGTCAGGCCTGGCCAACTGATTCAGCTTTCTTGTGAAAGATTTCGGCTAAAAATGTTCACTTGCCAACTTCACAAGAAGGTGAGAATAATTGAGTCTGTTAAAGAAGGAATAGTAGTGGTGGTACACGGATACTGTGTACAAGGTGCTTATACACAAGAGGAGGCTATTTGAGCCATCATGCCTGAGTTCTATCACCACCACATTAATTAAATCTATCAGTTTATCCACTTAATTTCACTGGGGGTGGAGAGTTTGGAGGAGTGCAGACGATTACAGTATGGCAGGCAACACCATGGTATTTTGTTTTTTCTTTATTTCTTTGGTTTACTTTTTGGAGGGTTTCAAAGGATTGTCTGGGGGTGCTGATGGTTGTAACGTGAGGAATGAACAAGCATCGACAACACATTCACTTTTTCATGAGACCCTCTCATAGTCTTGGCAATCAGGATGCATGTATACAATCACTGATCCATACCTGATCAACGTACCAGTCCTGTCAATGTCCATATATTCCTCTATCCACGTGGTTATGGGTACCAATCTAATTCCAGTTTAAACCCATCGATTGTTTTACTGCCGCATCCTTTCCAGAGAAACCATTCCATGTTTTAACTATTCTCTGAGTTAAAGACCCCTGCCTCACTTCCACTCCAATTCGCCTCTTCTTTACTTTCAGATTGAGGCCCCTGGTCCGGTCACTATGCATTCTGCTGGCAAATTCTGCTAAATTTATTTTTTTCTGTTATTTTCATTTTCGAAACATTTCTATCAGATCCTCTAATAATTGTCACTGTTATAATGTACTAGCAAATACAACCAGTCACTTTGCTGATGGTATGTTAAGATGGGGGGAGAGAGGCAGGATGGAGGAAGGAATGGATGGAGAGAAGACAGAATAGAGGGAGAGGAGGGAGGGTAAGCGAGGAAGAGTGGGCGAGTGAGAATGGAGGAACGAGGAGGGGTGGGGAAACTATGAGGGGGGATGAGTAAGAAGGGGGGTTGGGAGGAGTGATGCCTTAGGAACCATCACTATACACTCCTGGAGGGGGTAGGAGGAGTGAGTGGGATGGGGAAGTGAGGAAGGGAGTTGGGACGAATAAAGAGTGAGGGACCATGGTGGGTGGAGATGGGAGGTGGTTTGGGAGGAGGTATCCATGAGTGAAAGGGAAGGTGATGTGAGGGGAGGGGAAGGGCGATAAAACGTGCCCAAACGGCAATATTTTCTTTTAACCACCAAGTTCTATATTAACCTGGGTGGGAGCATTTATAACGCATGCTATCTTCCTGCCAAAGGCCTGCCTGCATGTATGCATGCTCGCATATGCAGTGACCTTTGCAACCCTCCTGTCAGCTCACTCTGAATTGGATTGTGGAAGAACTCTGCTACATGCTACACTCTGGGAAAGATGTTTTAAATTTAAAACTAAACCATCAGTCCTTAACAGCCCTTCAAAAGAGGTGGAGGGGTGGGAGATAGAGGAGAGGAGAGGGGTTCAGGATCAGATTGGGAGAGGGGTCGGAGAGAGAGAGAAAGAGGGAAGGGGTGTGAGAGGTAGAGAGAGGTAGAGAGAGGTAGAGAGAGGTAGGGAGAGAGGTAGAGAGAGGTAGAGAGAGAGGTAGAGAGAGGTAGAGAGAGAGAGAGAGAGAGAGAGAGATAGAGAGAGACAGAGAGAGAGAGAGAGAGAGAGAGAGAGAGAGAGAGAGAGAGAGAGAGAGAGAGAGAGAGAGAGAGAGAGAGAGAGAGAGAGAGAGAGAGAGAGAGAGAGAGAGAGAGAGAGAGAGAGAGAGAGAGAGAGAGAGAGAGAGAGAGAGAGAGAGAGAGAGAGAGAGAGAGAGAGAGAGAGAGAGAGAGAGAGAGAGAGAGAGAGAGAGAGAGAGAGAGAGAGAGAGAGAGAGAGAGAGAGAGAGAGAGAGAGAGTCAGAGAGTGACATAGAGATACAGAGAGAGAGAGAGAGAGAGAGAGAGAGAGAGAGAGAGAGAGAGAGAGAGAGAGAGAGAGAGAGAGAGAGAGAGGAGAGGGAAGTGAACAAGGAGGAGTGGGGAGGGGACAATTCGGGCAGAAATGACGCCCAGTTTAACTTCCATCCGAGAGACGGCACTGACATTGATGAATCACCCAGCCTGTGAAACACCGGGATGACAGTTTCTAGCTGGGTCGGGATTCAAATCCAAGCTCGACAGCTTCGACCAAGCGTGCGGACCTCGAGGCTACCCTGCCGTGATGTGGCATTTCATTACTTCCTGAAAATATTTCAACTCATTGTAATCCTATAATTTAGTTTGCCTTCCAAACTCCAGAGATGTCCTCAGAATTGAGCCATTGTATCACCATGGAAGCTTGTTGAGATGGAAGCTTGAAGAGCATTCGCCAAGTGGTTTAAGCACTCAATCAAGCACTCAAACAAAATAGTTGAAGAAACTTTAAAAAGAAAAAACATTAAATTTTTTATGTCTCTCTGTCTATGTGAAAGTGACAGGTGGTATCATGAAAGCAAATCATATAAAAAGGGGAAACATCTTGTAAAATAAAATTGCACATTTTCAGTGGGCGAGTCACCGACCGAAGCACTGCACGACAACAAATGGCCATATGCAGGTGAGTGGGCCCTGAACGTTGTTCAAGTCGATTGATATATTTAGTGACAGTGCTAATATTGTGGAGTGCTCGTCAAGTGACTGAAGCACTCAAGTAAGCACTCCAACTAAATGGCTGATAAGGAACGGCTGGCTTGGCAAGCAATTAGCGATCGCCGATCGGTCATATGAACACCATACACCCGAAGACGCCAGTAATGTCAAGCAACACTCCAATTTGAAAAATGAACACTTATTCTAGCAGTCGGAACTAGTGCTGAAGTCAATAAAGAAGTTTAAATCTATCTTCAAAAGGGGTGCTTGCATTAACCGAAACACCCGATTTTCATTCATGCACTCCCTTGGAGTTTCCATCGTTTTTACCAAAGGGAACTCCAAGTTCTCTGAGATCAAACTAAGGGAACTCCAAGTTTTAATGTTTCATAGTGAGCATTCAAGTTTTATATGCCTGGTGTTGGCGTAATGGTAAGGGTGGTGGGCTTGGATCCTCGGATCCTGAGTTCAAATCCCACTCGACTGTTGAATTAATAGCAGGTGGGCTTGACACTGCCTGTCATCCTTCTGAGGTCAGCAAAAATGAGTGCCAGCTTGCTGTTTTCCTGCAGGAGTGGTGACCCATCGAGGATTGTGCCCAATAGCCAAGAAGACTGCTTCGGCAGCACTAATGCTCTGCACAGAGTATGGTCCCAATGGATTCAGGTTTCATAGTCTCATAGTTGTGGAGTTACGGAGGAAATGGATTGACTGACTGACTGACTGACTGACACACTGACATTTATTAGTGCAGATAAAGTAAACCCGTCTCCTTCAGATCGTCCTTGCAGCTTAAGGCCCGGTCACACCATGACGTTTTAGCCAGCGATGGCAACGTATTAAAATGTATGTAAAACGCTGGCTTACGTTGAACTTTTGATGGTTTTTTTTAAAGATTCGGACGTATTCATAGCGACTTGGTCTTATGTATAACGCATTGGTAATGGACACAGAACGCTTCGTTGTGTTATAGATAACTTATACCAACGAATGCTGAACCTGTTGTCGGCCTACACAACCGATGCCCAACGATAGTCTAACTTAGGCATAGTGCGTTGCACGCATCGCCGACGGTGTCGTGACGTAGCCGATTAAAAGGCTGATGCACAATGATTCGAATCATAACTGCCGTATAAATGGAAGTGTCAACATCGCGGTCACACCTTGGCGATGTTGCCAGCGTATGCCGACCGAAGAAAAATGTGTCTAAAACGTTGGGGCACGTCAAATACGGTATGAGTAAGTTTGGTATACGTGAGTAGAACGCTAAAGTACGCTATCATACGTCGTAGTAAGTAGGGTACGTCAAGAAATTTTAAACATGTTCAAAATTTTACGACGTACTCGGCGTATGACACACGTTCCGCATGCGATGGGCATAAGTTGTACACACGATATGTGGACGCTTACACACATCCACAAAGGCTACTTATAAGCTACTCATAAGTCGAAACACGTCGCGGTAATGTCTTTTTTACGCGAAACTTATTTCTAACTTATGTTTGACGTGCTTTGAACCAATTCTTTACGTAGTCCCAACACACATCGACGTATGTAGACGTATTCCAATGACGTCTTCCGGTCGACAAAAAAAAAATTAACGTGTTTCTAGCTTACAACTGCCATATAAAGACGTGTTCCCAGCGGTTTTGGGAATTGGTATATAAAAATGGTGTTCATAAAAGGGGAACCCAACAGTGTTTCCGAGTTCCTTTTTGAGTCGATGTCCATGTCAGCAGTAACAGTATCAGTATCAGTATCAGTATT
>NC_140961.1:107176020-107271020 GCF_056783735.1 Eptatretus burgeri | reverse complement strand
CAAGCAGTGAAAGGCATCCAGGCATGACCACACTGCGGTTGCGGACTACCCCCACCCTCCCCCTCCATTACCCTGTCTCTGTGCTCCCTTACTCTCTCCACAACCAACTTCAATGATGAATGCAAAACCTGCCGCTCCTTTTTTGCCATCCCTGCTCCCCAACAATGTTTTTTCGGTGTCATTTGATTTCGTCTTCTCCGGACAGGAAGAGACCATTCCAGCCTTGTGAAGTTCGGCTGATTGTTGATTTCAATTACAAGGCTTTTTAAATGTGTAGAATTTCAACTACACAATGGCATATTTGATACACACAATGTGGTAGGTTTATAGCGTAGTTTTACAATGTTAAAATGAAAATGTCGGAGCATTCCTGATGGTGGGTTCGGAAAGTCGTTGTTATAAGAGTTGGCAGCTTTGAAACGGCAAAAGAATCGAAGTAAATCTCCAGCAAGATAATCATTCTAGGCCAAAAGGGTCTGATTTTTCCCCCTTATTTCATCAGCTGCGAATTTTGTCTTACCCTCTCTTACCAAAACGAGCCAGGATTACCTTTCGGACCTGTAATTGTGTAGGGCTCACAAATGGCACGAGAACATGACATATAGATGAAAATGTCATCTTTTAGATATTAAAGTGCGATGCCATTGCAACTTGTAAAATAGGAGCAATTGGCTAACTTCAAGTCGGACAAAAGAGCGGTTTTGGTAAGAGAAGGTTGATATCCTGTTAACACGAATATGAAGGAGTACTTTTTTGAACCGGAGCTTTTTGTATTGTTATAAATTGTTGAGCACAGGGCAAACCTTTTTTTCAGAAAGCTACAATCATGTGAATATGTATTGGTGGCAGCACTTGAAGCTTGAATTTATTTTGTGAATATGTGCAAGCAGTTTGAATTAATGATAATTTGTATCCGCTGCATTGCTAAAAGGGCCTTAAAGTGCATATTTGCCGTATATTTGTGGTGTTTTTAAACAGGGTCAATGCTTTGCTAAAAGGCGGTGGTTTTCATAGTGTGGTTAAGTTCATTTTGCTCTTATATATATATATATATACATATATATAAAAGTATATATACTATCGTCAATGCACTGCCTGTTGTAGAAATGGAATGAAGGAGTCCAGAGTGAATTGCGTTATATTTTTATTTTTCATTTTTGGTTCTGGACTCCACGCGCAAATGGTTATGGGAGCAATGAATCAATATAACTTTGATTTAGGCGATAGTAAGCGAGAAAAAAAGAGTTACGCATATAAATAACTTGCGAAAATGTTTAAAACGCTTTCTAGGTCTAAAATTCATCGTGACGCTGCAATAGAGGGAAGGACGCTCCAGAAGCACTTTATTTTGTCGCTCTGCCAGCCAGGGCTCTTCTTCCCTTTTAGGACAGCCATGGAAAAGGCCTGCTATGCCCAGACGTCATGTGCCGCCCTCTCCTCTAATATCCCCTCTATTCCCAACAAGGCCACCATCATCCTTCCGTGCCGCTTCCGAAGCTCGTCCCCGTGTTCTCTCGCCCTCTTGTCGCCTTTTCGCTTTCTGTAGCTCCCGCACGCCGCTCCAGTGCTTGTGTGTGGTTCCGTGTCCTGTGTGCCTTTTTGTCCTGCTTGGATCTATTCTGTGTAGACTGCTTGCTCTTCTTCTTCCTCTCCCCCCCCCTCCCTTCTCTATCTCTATCTCTATCTCTCTCTCTCTCTCGCTTTCTCTCCCACCCACGGCTTGAAACCCTCTTTGCCAGTGTTTGCATGCCATTGTACGTGTGTGTTTCCAAAGCGGGAATTTTTTTCTTCCACAATTACAAAAGCCTCCCCCATGCAGAATCGATGGTTTGGTGTGCGCCTCGGTTTGATAAGTCGATTTCAGATTTTTGTATTTTTTAGAAGCGCTCCGCGATCCAGGCCATAAATGCGTGAGGTTATTGGGCCTAGTATTAATGAGTACTTCGGCAGTATGGCGCTCAGAAGGATTGGAAGCATTCCAGAAAACCGGACCATGAGTTCATAATTCACGTCAATAATATGTCCGAGGCGTTTGGGCATCATGATCCAGAATGGGAATTATATGTACATATTCAGTGCGTGTATAGGGACAATAAGCTCAAGTAGCGAATTGGTCGTCCCAATGCTGCTCGCAATTCTCCGCAAGCATGCATGCTTCCGCTCCACTCTACGGTACACAAAGCCTGTAGCTTTCCTTCTGTCTGTCCAGTAGCACAAAGCGAGTGTCGATGTCCGTCGTTTAGCTCGAGAAAAAGAAAAAAAAATAAAAAGAAAAAAAAACGTGTTTTTTTATTTGTTTGTTTTTTTGTTCCTTTTTTGATCATTGTTAAGTCGAATGACATAAATTGAAGAGACACTGTAAAACTGTACATTTTAACTTGTTAAATGGAATTTTATGGCTTATTTTGATTTTCTTACAAGATGCACATCCTGTAATTATAACAGTCAAGTCCTGTGATATTGTGTGGTCATTATTTATTGTTGGGTAATCTAAAACATTCTTTATTTTTGGTAAAGATGTGCTGTAATGAAGGTGTTTTATTTGAGATTAACTTTGGATTCCCACGTGGTACATGTGGAAATACATGAAGTGAATTAATAGAGAAAATGATATTTATCGAAATATGAAAGGGTATAAATATTGTCACGCTTGACAAACTAGACATTTGTTTAAAATGTTGCCAAGATGCAATTGTCTGTGTTGCAGCTGTCTTTGATGGTGTGTACTGTAGCATTATGTTTAGCAGCCACATGTCAATAGCGGTGGTTTGTGAGGCATTGAATAAAGTCACATGAAGGCATCGCTGAAATCGTTCGAATGCATATTGTTACAGAACCGGTGTTAGGGTACACAATGAGGGGGCCGACTCAGACTCTTCCCCACCTCTGGCCCTGCAGGCCACTGTGCCATATACGGATGCCCACCGATTGAAAGCGCCAAACCTGGCAGGGTCCTTGCCCTTTTACATTTGTATTAATTACCTTTCTGTTGCTTTGGTGATGCCATTTGACGTATGTATCCTCACTCTATTTATTACTTATGGCTGACCAGAACCATGAGTACACACTGGCTAATTGCAGAGCCAATCAATGGGGCAGAACTTCCAGTATATCGAGTCTTACACACTAAATCGAGCCAATAAAGAGAATGAGACAAAACAGGCAGGATGGAAACAAAGCATTTACCAAAACAAGCAAACATATTTACAAGAAAGGCACATTCACAGGCACAGCAAACAATCAAGAAAAGCTACAAAAGAACAGATTCTAACTCTGAGCATTTATTCCCCTTCTACAAACTTAACTTAATCAGCTACACACAGGATATAGCACCAGCAAAATCATACTGAGCAAATGTTGGGAGGAAGAAAAGGAGATGGAGGTGGAGCAAGGCATTGGTTCGGCCTTTGACTCACCATGGCACATATCGAAAGACGTGTGCTAATCCAGAAACATGATGAGTAAGGAAAGCAGAATGGTGTAAATGCATGTGACACAATGTGGGTGATGTATGCTTAAAGGAAAATGTGAGTTGCATATGTAAAGCCTTTCCCAGAAGTGTCAATTGGCAAGTCACCGACAGCTGTTTATGATTGTGATGCTCTTCGTGAGTCGAGCTGGACAAATTAACAATTATTAGAGGGATAGCAAGTGAAAGAAGTGCACATCAGTATGGAGCTATCTCCCTGCGCTTGGGACCTCCCGACTCATTAGCTCTTGCACCTCTGCCTCGTACTCGATCAGCCATTGCATGGTTCTCTCAGCGCTGTCTGGTGCAGCTCTTCCTGGCTTCGGCACAACTGGTCCTGGATTCAGCGCAGACTTCAAAGGTGGTCTCTCCACCCTCCAATGATAGAACAGGCAGGCAGGTTGTCTTGGTATCCCCAGCACGTTTCAACATCCATGATATGTCTGGCGTTCTGCCTTTTAAGCAGCTTGAACGAGGAGGAGACTTGGGGGATCAGAGATCATGGGAAGTGGGGAGCAAAGGTTATGGCTTGCCATTTGACACACGACAGCACATTCTCATTGGTGCGCACACCAGCCAACGCCTCTTTTTGCTGTCAATCATCCCTGAGTTGGAGTCCTCCTCCGAGTCAATTCTACATCTTTCTTAACCAGTTTTCCTGCCCAGCAGTTTTTCCTGCCTAGCATATTTGAAAAAATAGGGACATTGTTATCTCTTTCATCGTCTGAATAGGGGTTGTCTTTGGTGCTGCATTTCAAAATGTGGTTGTGTGTGATGCTGTCCGAGAGGGTTAATAAAAGAAAGAAAGGGAATTTACAAATAGTAGGTTGTACCTGATATATACTTGAAGAATATTAAATGATAATTTTGGAAAGAGAGAGAACCGAATTGTACTGTATGGTGAATGAAATGGCAACCACTTATCTGAGCCATGAATAAAAGAAGATTTCAAGGAAGAATAAAGGAAGAGCAGGAGCGGTATAGAGTAGGAGGAAGAAGATGTATTATTGCCCACACAACCCATATACCTCATTTCCCTGAAACAATGGGTGGGGGCCTATCTGGCCACATATACTAATGACATAACTGATTAGGGAACTCTGACTGTATGTGTCATGGATGTTTGTGCACCTGGGGGCCGATTTCGTAAGTCACGATATCATTTAGAAACGGTAGTCTGTGAAAGCTTCCTTGGACAGAAGTACTGAAATCAGTTTGTTTGTGGTTAAAATGGAGTCCCTCTCCCCCTTCTCCCACTCTCTCTCAAATCTCTCCACCACATGTCATCATAAACCGACCTTTTCTCTTCACAAAATCGAGGTTCATGGAAAAGCGAGATGATGGTGGGTTGAGAAGCAATGTATTAACAATGGGACAATGGTTGGACACAATAAGAAAGGGAATGAAAGGACAGGAAAAGAGGAGAGGAGGAAATGCAGTAACCTGCAATATGTTTGGGTTTTGTTGGGTTTGTGGGGGAAAGAAAAAGAAAAGGATTCTGGGTAGGGATGTGGGACGGTATGAGATGGTCGGTGGTGCATCGCTTGCTTGAAGCCTCTAGAATATGAAGGAAACAGTGATATAACCCTCTCTAAACGGTACCTACACAGATAAGAGTCAAGAGGAACAATATATATATATATATATATATATATATATATATATATATATATATATATATATATATATATATATATATATATATATATATATATATATATATATATATATATATATTTTCCTGGTTTTTGTAAAGGTATCAAACCTCAAACAATATCAATCAGAACTAGAGGGGGAGCACTCGGGAGAGTGCAAAACCTGCGCCGCCAATACTGCTGGGTCACTCAAGTGAACCTTATATCTTATTCATTAAATATGATGTCAACAGTGCTGACAGAGTTATAGTTTTCTCCAACATTTTTTTTTGGAGGGGGGGTGGGGAGGGGGTTGGAAATCGCTTAAAAACATGTAGAAATGCAAAAAAAAGAAATCGAAATTTTGTTGAAAAAAAGGTTGCAAATAATTTTTTTCTCTAACAATTTTTTGGGGGGAGTTGGAAATCACTTAAAACATGTAGAAATGCAAAAAAAAAAAAAAAATTTCTCTAACAATTTTTTTTTTGGTGGGGGGGTAACAATTTTTGGGGGGTTGGAAATCACTTAAAACATGTGGAAATGCAAAAAATCTTTTTGGGGGTAACAAATTTTTTTTTGGGGGGGGTGGAAATCACTTAAAACATGTAGAAATGCAAAAAAAAAAAATTTTTTTTCTAACTATTTTGGGGGGGTTGGAAATCACTTAAAACATGTATAAATGGAAAAAAAAATTTCTCTTTTTTTTCTGGTGGGGGGGTAACAATTTTTGGTGTGGTTGGAAATCACTTAAAACATGTTGAAATGCAAAAAAAAATTCTCCATTTTTTTTTTGGGGGGGGGGGTAACAATTTTTTTTGGGGGGGTGGAAATCACTTAAAACATGTAGAAATGCAAAAAAAAAATTCTCTAACAATTTTTTTTGGGGGGGGGACCAAGTCCAAAATTTAATGGTATAATCCTTGGACCATACCTAACCCCCCCACCAAGTTTCGTCGAAATCCGTCGAGGTGTTTTTCCGTAATACTGTTCACAAACAAACAAACAGAAAGGGGTGAAAACAGTAACCTCCATCCATCTTCGAAGATGACGGAGGTTAATAACAGAAGTTCAGTTGATCCTCTGGAATGAATGAATTCACTCAAACTTTTGGAGCTTACTATCAACCTTGGTCTTTCTTGTGAAAATCACATATCTAAGTTGCCTTCCAAAGCCAATTGCCAAATGGCCATCCTCCATAGTGTGGTCTTTCCAAGGCAAACCTGAACTTTTATTGACCTACAAGGCCTTTAACTGCAGCTTGATGGAATACTGCTCTCTTCCTTGAGCGTCCCTACCTCACACCTTGCTCAGCTCGACAACGTGGAAACTAAGGCCTTCAAGATGATTGAAATCTCCTAGAGCAAAGCTGATTCGATGAGCCAATCACTTTGCCATCACAGAGAGGTCGGTGGTCTCTCTATCATCTACCACCTCCTTTCTGGTCTTGCACCCTCTGCCCTTTCTGTGCTCTGTCCCTCCTCCCCCCCCCCACCCCAAGTTTCTGCAGGGTTTATGTAGTCCATCAGTAACCACCTTCTGGTGAAACTTTCAAAATGCATATTTGCTGCTCTCCTCCACTCATTGTTCATATTTTTCCCACATGTGGAACCAACTTTGCCAGTCTCTTCAATATCATTCTTTCATCCAGGTCTTCATGATAGGTGTTCACCACTATCTCCATTCATCCTCCACCCACAACCATGATCGTTTCTACCCCCATTAACCCTTCCCAAACCCACCTCTTTCCAGGTTTCTAGTTATTCCTATCACTTTTGTCATTGAGAGTTCGTGGCTGTATCCTTCTTATTCACCCCATATGTCCTCCACTACCCCTCACTCCTTCCCACATCCCTTATTTCTCCAAGTCTCCCTCTATTTTGTCGATCAACCATGCTGTTGGCGTGGCTCCCCCTTTCCTCTCTTTCTATTCCTTTTGTTCTGTTGCATTCTAATATGTTCTGTGTTCTTGCTCCTCCAAGTGCCTCGATACTGTACACAAAAATCAGGGTGCTGAGGATTAACTAGAGCATGGGAAACAGTCAGGAGATAACAAATGGATGCACTACAGCACAAGGGGAGGAATTGCAGAGGAGGGATGAGAACAGGCAGTGCTGCTGAGAGCCAGAATGGCCAAACAACATGGACTACATGCTTTTTTAAGCAACCAACATGGACTACATGCTTTTTTAAGCAACCAACATGGACTACATGCTTTTTTAAGCAACCAACATGGACTACAGAGAAACACATGCCATGCTGAAGGGAAATTGGGGTGTTATTCACTTATTCCTACATTCAAATACATTTCACACATTTCATCCGGATGGGGTGTGGCCAACGCGACTGTGTTCATGTAGTCACTATGCCATTACCACATGATTATGATTATGTAAATTGTTCCCACGGTTGTTTATTTTATGAGGGAGGTTGTCACTGTCCATGCTGGGGAATTGCCCTGAGTGTCTTGGAGGGAGACGCAAGATAAAGCTGTCTCCGAGACAAACAATCATTATATGAAACAAAACATTGAATGAACAATTGCAGGCTCCTATATAGATCCGGGCTCTGGGGTAGTTACCCCGCCTGCCCCACCCCCACCCCCCATCTCGGCACCCCTGTGGTGGGGCAGCAGACTTGAAATCTTGTCGGGAATCACTGCATTACCTTTTTCCAGAATTATAGTCTCACAAGGCAGAAAATATGGCAATGAAAGAATGGAGGTGAGTATTGAGCTTTGGCTTGAGGAAAGGCTTTCTGGCAGAACGTATGACAGCTGATGGGAAACGAGTTGAGTGGAGAGGGAGGAACACAGGAGGAGCAAGACGAGAATATAACTGGTTAAAAAGAAAACTACAAGACCATGACCACCCTCTCCGACACATCATTTGCAGTGGAAACATGTCAACCACCCCCCTCTCCCACCCCTCCACCTATTCCCCCAAGTGTGCATAATATCTACAGGGAAGCTCCTTTAACGCAGAAACTCACGTACAAATCGGATGATGACTCTATAGGTTTATTTATGATCAGTGCTTTTTCAAAAGGCCTTAAACTGTGTGCTTGAAACCGTTGTGTGTTCTTTAAGAGAAGTGTTGAGATATCACTGAGATTTGTATTCTCAGCACGATGCTAGTTTGCTGAACGTTGTGACCGTGCAAGGTCTCGTGCGTATGCTCCTGATCGTCGAACAGACGCCTTGTCGAAGCATCGAACACCGAACTCCGGTCGATTCTAAGGATCGACATCACTGAAACCGACAACGTGATGATGTATGAAAAAAAAAATTCTGAAAACCTCAGGAAATGCTCGAGAATTGCAAGCGATCGGTTTAATGTCTCTTCGAGCACGCGTGCACATCATGGGGTTGAGCAGGGAAGGAGGGGTAGAGGAGATCTTGGAGTGGGTTCACAGAGCACTTGATGGGGGAGCGATCCGTGTTCATGCGCAAGCGGCGCCTCAGCTCATTCACTCGTTTTCGGAGGTGATTCCGCATCGCCGGCCACCGTCAATGTCCGTCAGAGGCCTTCAGCCGCCGCTGGGACATGATTGCTAAATTACGCACACTGGCCAACGCATCGACAAAGGTCCAAGCGAATGACGCATGTGCATGCGCATCTCGGTACTGCATGTACAACTGAGAAAATTTAACATGGAGCAAAAAAACGCTTTCAGAGCAATGCATGTCCAGAAATTATACCGTCTTTTCCGTCTT
This sequence comes from Eptatretus burgeri, assembly GCF_056783735.1. NCBI lineage: Eukaryota > Metazoa > Chordata > Myxini > Myxiniformes > Myxinidae > Eptatretus > Eptatretus burgeri. The sequence goes on along the minus strand of NC_140961.1, from coordinate 107,262,205 downwards.
TCGCACTAAAAATGAATAAAAAAAAAAAACTTTAAAAGTTCCCCCCGCACCATTGTTGGGTTGCTTGTTTTATGGCTCTGATAATAGGCCTAATATGATGTGGAAAAAAAAATCATTGAAATGTCTCTGCTACCACCACCTTTCCAGGAAGACCATTCCATGCATTGAATCCACCTTCTGAGGGAAGCACCCCTGCCTCAACATCGTTGTAACCCTTCTCTTCTTTACTCTCAAGATGTGGCCCCTGGTCCTATGACTGTCAAAACTACAGAAAAAAAATTATTATGCACATATTCCTTCCATAGCCTTCATTATCTGAAACATCTCCAGCAGATGTCCACACAAACGCCGCCTTTCTCATGTATAATCTCCCGTCTCCCTCAAACGCTCTTCGTAGCTAGCTCCGGAATCAATCTGGTTGCTTTATGGTGCACCCTGTCGATGACAGCTATTTCCTTCCTCAGATGTGGTGACAAAAAAACTGAACACAACATTGTATGTCAATATGCCAAAGGAGACCTCAAGATAAAGTGTTAACACCATCTCTTTTGATTTATAATTTATCTCTTTTGATTTATAATTTATCCTCCAATAGATGCAACTAAAAACACTGTTGGGGTTACCAATAGCTACCGGGCACTGAGTTGTTTGCTTACCACCACCGCCACACACACCCCCTCTCTGCTGTCAAAATAATAATAATAATAATAATAATAATAATAATAATAATAATAATTATATAAATAGGACCACTGGACCTGTAGTTTATCTGGACCCTGGCCTTATGTTATAACTCAAATTTGGCAGCATTCTGACTGGTGAGTCTGCAGAAGATTTTTAAAGGAATTTACGTGATTTCCCCCAAAATTGATAAAGTCAGCCATTTTGACACAGTTTCGGTCACGTGGTCAGCATGACCTCCGCAATTTAACATCCCTTACCATGGCCTAATGTTGAAACCTAAATTTTGTGGTATTCTGACAAGTGGGTCTGGAGAAGAAGATCTTTGAAGAAATTTACTATGTTGGCCATTTTGACGTACTTAAAGTCATGTGACCGTAACGAGGTTTGCAATTCCTGTTACATCAGTCAGGAAAGGAACATTGCTGTCAAATTTCAGCAGATTTATTCAGCGAATACATATAAATCGCAAAGTGCTGAACAAGGAAAAAATCAGTTGGTCAAGAAAAAAAAGAAAGAAAAAAATATATAAATATCATACGAATCAAAGTAGAATAGAGTCAAATTAACATGAAAAAAAATATATTCCTTTAACATCATGAGGCATAAAGATCTGCCAAGGCAGTTTCATTGGCTAAGGAGTAGAATCCTGGACGTGTCTTTACTCCAACATAGGATACTCAAATGGCTTCTTACCAAAGTAAGCTGGTATTCATTTTGCTGACCTCAGAAGGATGACAAACTGAATCAACCCACCTGGTGTTATTTCAATCTTCAACAGGGGCTCAAACTCAAGACCCAAAGATCTTAAGCCAAGCACCTCAACCATAAGGCCAATATCAGGCTTGCTTTCCTCCAAGCCTCGTGTCATCCGAAAAGTTGGAAAGCCATTCTCAACCCTACTGTGGAAATGAGCTCTAAACAATACAGCACCGAATCTGGTTTGGACAAAAAATATGCCAGAATACAAAAATAGATGTTTTTATTACCACTCATGTCTAAAAAAGATCTCGGATATACAGTAAAATGAAGTTTTTATAAGGCGAACAAAACAACAAGATGATGGGATTAATTGAGGTTGTTAAAAAGAGGTTGCAGTTTTAAGTTTGTGACTTATTTGTAATAGACCCTCCTGTCTGGAGACAAACACCGCCCGGACATGTCCGGAAAGAAACACCACCCGGATGAGTCTGGAGCCAAGCTGGCCAGAGGCAAATCACCGCTCATGCATATCTGGAGATAAACCCTGCCCGGACACGTCCGGAGACAAACACCGTCCAGACATAAGCACCATCCGGATATGTCCAGAGACAAATACCATCTGGATATGTCCATGGACAGAGACAGACTGAGAGAGAGAAGGGAGGGGAGAGTGAGAGAAGATATGTGGGAAGAGGGAGCTGTACTGTATTGGGAGGGGGTCGAGTAAGGATGAGACAAAAAGAGAGGGGTGGAGGTAGGACAGAGATAACATGTTTTGCTTTATGAACAACACACACACACACACACACACACACACACACACACACACACACACACACACACACACACACACACACACACACACACACACACACACACGCTTGGCCGATATCAGCAATCTTTCGGGAATTGGCAGGTTGCAGTCAGGGTGATTACCAATTATAGGACTTACTCCATAAAACCTAGAAACCTTGAGTAGTTCTTTATAAACAGCTGCGTGTGACGGCTGGGAAAAAAAATTTGGCTCGGTAATTTATAAAACATGTTAACATGGCAAACGGCTCGGAAATTGGGTGATATTTCACAACTGCTCACTCAGTGTGACGGAGCTCGAAGCACTCACTCAGTGTGACGGAGCACGAAGCACTCACTCAAGGGGACGGAGCCCGAAGCACTCGCTCAGGGTGATAGAGCACGAATGACTCGTTCAGGGTGACGGAGCACGAAGCACTCACTCAGTGTGACGGAGCACGAAGCACTCACTCAGTGTGACGGAGCACGAAGCACTCACTCAGTGTGACGGAGCACGAAGCACTCACTCAAGGGGACGGACTACGAAGCACTCGCTCAGGGTGATGGAGCACGAACGACTCGTTCAGGGCGACGGAGCACAAACCACTCGCTCTGAGTGACGTGGCACGGCAAAATCGTCCACAGTGAGTGAACAATTCACTCAGAATGATGTAGTGCAGTACCGCCATCTGTGGCTGCATACCATGAAGGATCCCTTTTACTTTAATGCCGGTCTTCACCACACACGCAGCAGTTAATGAAATAATAAATCCGCCATTTTGCCTGCTCGGCTGTGCAGTGTCAAGTGGTACATCGGTTCGGGGTCAAGGTTAACAACCAAGGGGGTATTTCTAGAATCCTCATTTTTATCCCATTGAATTGAAATTTGAAGAGGATTTATATTTCAGGTCACTGAATTCAACCACCAAATATTTTTGAGGTCAACGTGGACCAAAAGGTCAACGTAGGCCGAATTTCTAAAATTGACAATTTTCATCCGATTCACTTGTAATTTGAAGAGGACTTTCCCATTAGGTCACTGAATTCAACCACCAATTATTTTTGAGGTCAACGTAGGCCGAATTTACAAAATTGATAATTTTCATCCGATTCACTTGTAATCTGAAGAGGATTTGCCCATTAGGTCACTGAATTCAACCACCAATTATTTTTGAGGTCAATGTGGACCAAAAGGTCAACGTTGGCCGAATTTCTAAAATTGACAATTTTCATCCGTTTCACTTGTAATCTGAAGAGGATTTGCCCATTTGGTCATTGAATTCAACCACCAATTCTTTTTTAGGTTAAATTTGTTTCATAGATTTTGCAAGTATCGTGCTCTGCACGACGTCTTCTTCTTGTTTGTTTGTCTGTCTGTCTGTCTGTGCGCAGGATATCTCAAAACGGTGTGGATGTATCTGGATGAAATTTTCTGGTCAGGTTGGGTGTGTGTTACATGAATGAACTGATTCGATTTTGGTGAAGATCCGGATCCAGATCCGACTCCGAAATTTTTTTAAATCTTTCTTCCCTCTGGACGACAACATGGACAAAAACACTACTTGGTGACTTTCTTATAAATGGAAAGCTCTGCATGTACAATCATACAAACATATATCAAATATCCTTGATGCTATATCCCCATTTCGCAACAGCTCATCATCATCGTATTATTGTCATCTAAAATAGATAAGACCTGGCAGGGAGTGGAGGGAGTGCGAGTAGGGCAGCATGAAGTATCTTATTACGAAGAGAGGACATCATGCACCACGTCATCGGTCCCATAGCAATGATTGTGAACAGCTCACCGAGTGGCAAATCAATCATCATGGTGGCAAATCAGTCAGTAGCAAATCATGGTGGCTATTATCCCGAGACAGCTATAAACTGTCATCCTGGTGTCTCACTTACAAGGTGAGGAATCAATGCGCGTGCCGTCTCTCGTAAGACCGTTAATTAACTGATGACGTCTGCCCACGGTGTTCTTCATGGAGAGTAGGCGAGCTATCGCCGGCAACCTGAGAAAAATACAAATTCCTGTCTTAACTCCTGCTGGTAGAGGGATGGAAAACCACCCAGCATGACCATAGGCCAATAAACTGCTTCAGCAGAACTGACATTCTGAAACATAAAATATGGTACATTGGATTCGGGACGTACATTTGAACCTCTTCATGCACCATAGATAGAAAAGCCTCATTAACGAGCTCCTTGTTAAATATTAAATATATTGGCAAAACCTGACAATATCCACCAAAAACTTCTCTGCGAAACAGTATCATCGTTGAACTGGAAAGGGTTAACTTACTCCTACTTGGAACGCTGATGAGCATTGTTACTTTAAAAGGCTGCTCTGTGTCTGCGAATAGTGGGGCATTGTTTGCGACTCCCTCTCAATTCAGCCACATCCTTCCTCCCTCTTCAAAGCTAACTTCATTCTCTTTCTCCCTCCCCAAGCTTCCACCTCACCATTCTCAAAAGCTCCCCCCACTCCTTTCTTCTTAATTTCTTCCCCTTACCCTTCTCCATAAATTCTTCCCTCTCACCATTCTCCCCCAAATGTCCCTCCTCACCATCCCTTTAAATCTTCCCCCTTGTCCCTCCCCTTCAAATATCCCTCCCCAATCCCCCTTCTCAAAACTGCCTCCCCACCTTCCCACCCCCTCAATTATTATTCCTTCCTCTACCTGCTCCCATCTCCACAATACCCTTGTTGAGATGAATAGCTTTTGAGAATGGTGAGGGGAAACTTGGGGGGGAGAGTGAAGTTTGCTTTGAAGAGGGAGGAGGCGGCTGAATTGAGAGGGAGGGTGAGAGTGAAGCTTTGAGAGGGAAGGGAGATGATGAGAGCAGGCATGGTCATGGAGGAAGAGGGAAAAGGGAGGGGTGAGGAGAGGGGGCGGATGAGACTGGGTAGTGGTATGGTTGAGGTGGGAGCAGGCAGGGGGAGGAAAATATTTGAGGGGTGGGAAGAGTGGGAGATATGATGAGAAGAAAGAGAAAGTGTGATGGAGATATTGCTTCCACTCAAGCTTCTGGGTGTCACTATCTGCCATGATTGTTCCTGGAAAAGCCACATTTCCAAGCTGGCCTCCAAAGCCAGTCACCGACTGGGCATCCTCCATTGTGCAAAGTCCGCCCTTGGCTCACCTGAGCTCCTGACCACATACAAAGCTTTTGTCCGCAGCCTGATGGAGTACTGCTCTCTCTTCTGGGCTGGTGCTCCCACCTCTCACCTTTCTCGGCTTCACGCTGTGGAAACCAAGGTATTTCGGATCATTACTCTCTCCCACGATGAGGCCGAGTCTTTGTGTCTCTCACTCTCTCACCCAAGGAAGGTTGGTGGTCTTTCTGTATTCCACCATCTCCTCTCCTCACCCCCTCTCCCTGCTCTGTCAGAGATATCCCCCCCCCAAATATTTCCACAGGGTGCTCAAGGTCCAGCAGCAACCCCCTTCTGGTAAAACTATCAAAATCAAGAATCACTGCTCACCTTCACTCTTTAATTCCTCTTTTTTCCCACCTTTGGAACAAACACCCACACTCTCTTCAATTCCACTCTTCCCTCCAGGTCTTCAAATGAGCTGTTCACCACCATCTCTTATGTTCACCCATGAAAAACCACAATCTTTTCTTCCCCCACTAATCCACCCCAAACCAACCTCCTTCAAATTCCCTGCTTTCCTTCTTGAAAGTCCCTGTTATGTAAGAACCTGAAAGTCCCATGTAGTCTTGTTTACATCTTGTTTACCCTTTGTACCCCACCCCATCCCTCTCCCTTCCACAGATCTCCACATGTCTCTGTTCCCAGTGCTTTTTCCTTCCCTCTCCCACCCCTCTTGTCTCCTGCTCCCCTTGTGCATTTGTTGTACGTTAGCTCTCATACGAGCCTCGACAGTGGACACACACAAAAAAAATACTCAGGCACGCTGTGGAGTGGTGTGGAATGTGTTTCAATGGGTGTGTGGAGGCACTTGGAGGAGATAGGTCAAATGAAACATCACCTTTTATAAATATAAGGTTCTGTATAATATTTAAATTACTGCATTTCTTTTTAAATACAACTAAAAAATCACATTAGAATTTGTGGAGTGGCATTTCGGTGTTGTGGAATAGAAATGACAATTTAATTATGCTGTAAAATGTACTCTGGATGGGGTCTCGTTGGAAAGTCTGGCATTAGTTTGTGGATGTTAAAGATCTCACAGTGTCGTTTGTGAGGGGTGGGTAAATTATTGCCACCAGCATGTAAAAATATTACCACAATGCCTTAATGGTATCTCAATATCTTTCCACACTGTCCACACACTCTCCGACTCTTGACGACGTGGCTGCACTGCAGGCGGTGGTTGATGAAGGCCAGTGAGATAAGTGGGTAGTGTCTGGATGTACATTTGACAAAAATGTTAAGCTTTGGAAGTCACACGATGGCCGTGTTGTGGCTCCCCAAGCTTTGTTAACCCGGCTGGCTCGTCTGGCGCATGGCCGTGCGAGAAAAAGGGGGAATGTGTATGATTGTAATGGAAACCTGGTTTGCAACAGGTTTTACCCTGGTTGCGGAACAACATTGCCAAAATTGCCAGATTTGTCAAAAACAAAATCCGAGAAAAGGACCATGAAATGTTCTTCCTGCACATCCACCACCAATGTGACCGTTTTTACAGATTTAAATTGTTTTTTGCAGATGCCAAAATGTTATGGGTGTGAATTCGTTCTCGTAGTCGTAGATATGCTTTCTGAATGGGTTGAGGCATACCCGTGTAGACAGGCAGATGCTACCACAGCGGCTAAAGTGTTAATGAGAGACTTCATATGCAGATTTGGCACACCTTATAAACTCTCAAGTGATAATGGGACTCACTCTACAGGTCAAGTGGTAAAAAAACTGTAAAAAATTTTTTGCAGCCAGACAGCTTTAACATGGCCAGATGCCTTCCTTCTGGCTTTCATGCGAACGAGATTGCCATTTTCAGCTCCGTTAACTAAAAATAAATGGATATCCACCAATTATATGATACCATGTTTGCATTCTGCATTGCTCTAACAAATGCACTCAAAGTTTTTATTTGAAGGTAAAGGAAACATTGCTGGAGCCAGCTGTTGCTGGTTGCCATGGTTTCCAGCCTGGAGACTTTGTTTTGATAAAATCTCACAAAAGGTGGGGCGCTCTCCAGCCATGGTGGATGGGACTCCACCAGGTTTTGCGGGTTGCCCACACAGCAGTGAAGGGCTGAGAAAAATGGATCCACACCTCCCAGTGCAAGAAAGTTCATGGCAACAAAGGAAACTCCAATGAAGAGCATTAACTTATGTTTTACAGTTGTGACGCAGTTCCAATGCTCTGTTTAAGAATATGGTCCACGAATGAAGGAACTTCTTTTTGGCTATGGTGCATTGGTCTTGCAGCTTGATTCCATGTTAATCATATGCTAACAGGACTGGGAGAAAATTGTACTATGGGAATATTTTCCTGTAAATTTTAAAATAGATCGACACCTACGCTCACAAAGTGTCGATGTAAAAGACAATTAGCTGCTAAGAGGAGAGCACATTTCCATCCAGATGGCTTGCATAGAGTAAATAACAAAAGTAGTTGCTGTATTTGCATCTATGTCCCACATTTGACACAAAGTAAAGTGGTGAAAAAATGGAATGATGAAAGTTAATTGGAAATGTTGTGAAGGTAGAGATATAGGGGTACTCCCATGGTCAATAGGACCAACAAATGACACTTGTGCTCATGCTTACATCTATATTCATCAATAAAGTGCTTTTCACACACCTGCGCCTACTCAAGTTAATAATCATGTACATAGATATAAAATGTAGTTAATATATAAAGAAGAGCTATATAAGAGTAGAAGTAAAAGGTATTCAGCTGGAATTATAAAGGGACATTCACATCCAGATGGGATACATGGAATTAACACTAACTTGGCTATCTCTCTAAAACATACTAACAATTTGAATAAAAATAGTTGTTGGATGTGTACTCACATACCTCATTCAATGAAGAGTGGAATACCACTATTAACAGTGTCTTTTAAATGTAATGAGTGGTGTGGATATTTTACAAGATGGATGCAATGAGAAAATCAGCAGGATAATAGTGCAAATCATAATAAAGAGATAGAAGAAAAATGGCTCGACCTGGCAGCAGTTAACAACTGAACAACTAACGGTATGAGGAACTGTATCCAATGACAAAACTTTCGTGACTGGTACTGGCCTAATTTAATTGAAGGAAGATGCCTCCATATTTTGTGGGAAGACAAATAAAACACAAACCAGAATTATGTAGAGTGCAGAAGTCATCGGAGAAAAGAATGTTAGGTAAGTCAGAATGCAAAGAGAATATTAATGAGAATCGTACAATAAGACCACAAGCAGCACTGAATAACACTTATTTATTAATGGAAACCAAGCTTATCCATGGCTTCCAATTCATGAGCCAGGTTATTGTTATTTAAGCAATGTGATATCTCATATGCATTAGCTCACTCATTCTTCATTTCAAACCCCAAGCCAGAGTAAAAGAGCCATTACCGAGACTGTAAGATTCTTCATGATTACCTTTTCTGTGTATGGTGATTGGAGGGTGGCTCATGAACTCATTTATATGGCAGCTACGTTGGTACTGCTTGCTCATGAAACTCTGGATAGTTTAACTGATATAAATGCTGAAATGGTTACCATGCGAACCATGGCTTTGCAGAATCGCATTGCCTTGGACTTGTTGCTTGTAGCATGGGGCGGAGCCTGCGCTGTTGTCGGGTCTGAATGTTGCACATAAATTATATCCCTGATTACTCAGAGCAAATTGATAATCTAGCTGCCAAAATTAAGGCAGAGGGTGCAAAATACCATGACTATAACAAAGGATGGGAATTTGTTCCTCATTAAAGGGAATGTTTGGTGGATGGGGAGCACACATACTACAATTTATTTTCATTGGATTGATGATAATCCTAACTATTATTGTGATTGGGAAATGCCTGTCAATATTATTAACAAAATGTATTACGAGAGGTGTGACCCAGTTGTTGGTTACAGAACCTGTAGAAATTGAAATGGCCCTGAAGTATACTGTGTGGGAGTGGTGACTTGTCCAGGATTGTGCCCAGTAGCCAAGGAGACTGCTTAGGCAGCACCAACACTCTGCACAAAGTATGGTCCCATTGGATGGATGGATATACAAACATACATACATACATACGTATATATTGTGGCTTCTTTCATGGTGTTATCTCAAAGGCTAGGAATATCATCTCCACTGGGAAAGTGTTGAAGTGGTCATTCCCTAAGGCTATTGTCAATGTTGAACCTTTAGCAAGATGGTTGTGCTTCTTCCTGATTGGTTGACCTCTGACTGACTCACCTCTCCCCCAACCTTAAGACAAACCACAAGTAGTTCCTTTTCTTGTTTTGCTCAACCATCTCATTGCACCATTGTTTGCTTGAGTGTATCAAAGGACATTTGCTGAGGCAAGTAATTAGAGAGGATTCCATCATTGCTGGAGTGCCTCCCTTCATATGTATGTTGAAGTTATTCAACTCTGTTAAAACTCCTTACGTATGTTCGAGTCTTCTTTTTGTGTATGGCAGCTTAGCTGGGGTAGCTATCATTTCGTGGAAGCGCAACTGTGTCGCTCATGCAGTGCCCCTCTACCAGTACTCACTGGTACTCATTTTGCCAACCTCAGAAGGATGACAGACTGAGTCATCCTTCAAATACCTGGTGTATTAATTCAGTAGCCAATGGGGATTGATCTCAGGACCCTAGGATCCAAAGCCACCACCCTAACCACTGAGCCAACACCAGGCTTTATGTTTGATTGATTCGACTCTGTTAAATAAATTGATAAAATAACCTGTGAGTGAGTTTTCTTTCACAGATGGGATGCATGTCACACTGTCACGCCTGTTGTGAGATGGGATGCACTCCACACCATCATGCCCCTTTGTGGGATGAGATGCACACCACACCATCATGCACGGTGTGGGATGGGATGCATGCCGCATCATCAAGTCTGTTGGGGGATGGGATGAACGCCACACCATCGTGCCCATTGTTGAAATGGATGCGCACCACACCATCATGCCTATTGTTCAATTGGATGCAGACCGCACCATCATGCTCATTGTGGAATTGCATTCACACCTCACCATCATGCCCAATGAGGGATGGGTGCATGTTGCACCATCATGCCTGTTGTGGGATGGGATGAACGTCACACCATCATGCCCATTGTTGAAATGGATGTGCACCACATCATCATGACTGTTGTGGGATGCATGCCGCACAATCATGCCCATTGTGGAATGGGATGCATGGCACACCACCATGCTCGTTGTGGGATGGGATGCATGCCACACTATCATGCCCATTCTGGGATAAATGATGCCACACCATCATTCCTGTTATTGGATTGGATGCACACCGCACCATCATGCTCATTGTGGAATTGCATTCACACCGCACCATCATGCCCAATGAGGGATGGGTGCACGCCGCATCACCATACCCATTGTTGGGTGAGGTGCATGTTCCATTGTTTTACAGTGGAAAGTGAAGGTGTTGAATTTTCTCTTTCTCTCTCTCTCTCTCTCTCTCTCTCTCTCTCTCTCTCTCTCTCTCTCTCTCTCTCTCTCCTCTCTCCTCTGTCCTCTCTCTCTCTCTGCCTCTCTCTCTCTCTCTGCCTCTCTCTCTCTCTGCCTCTCTCTCTCTGCCTCTCTCTCTCTCTCTTTCTCTCTCTCTCTCTCTCTCTCTCTCTCTCTCTCTCTCTCTCTCTCTCTCTCTCTCTCTGTGTGTCCGTCTCACTGCCTCTCTCTCTGTCCGTCTCTCTCTGCGTCTCTCTCTCTCTCTCTCTCTCTCTCTCTCTCTCTCTCTCTCTCTCTCTCTCTCTCTCTCTCTCTCTCTCTCTCTCTCTCTCTCTCTCTCTCTCTCTCTCTCTCTCTCTCTCTCTCTCTCTCTCTCTCTCTCTCTCTCTCTCTCTCTCTCTCTCTCTCTCTCTCTCTCTCTCTCTCTCTCTCTCTCTCTCTCTCTCTCTCTCTCTCTCTCTCTCTCTCTCTCTCTCTCTCTCTCTCTCTCTCTCTCTCTCTCTCCCCAGGTGGCGATTTTGTTTGGAGGGTGTTTCTCTCAGGACATATCCAGATCGTGTTTGTGTCCGGGTTATGTTTATTTCTCGGTGGTGTTTGTCTCTGGACATGTCCAGATGGTGGTTATGTCTGGGCGATGTTTGTCTCCAGCAGGAGTTTATGTATGGGCATTTTTTTATCTCTGGACAATGTTTGTCTCTGGACCTGCCCGGGCCGTGTCTGTTTGTTTCCAGACATGTCCAGGCAGTGATTATGCCTGGGCATAGTCTGTGTCCAGGCAGTGTTTGTTTCTGGACTGTGTTTATCTCTGGACACGTCCGGGCGGTGTTTGTCTCCACGCAGTATTTATCGTATGACCGGTAGAAAATGGATTTCAGACATTATTATGTTTCCATCCTCACTGTTATTCTATGCCGAATCATTTTGGTGAGACAGTATGAATCGTAATTAATGCTTCACCTCACGTCTGCCTTCCCTTCCCCCAACCCTCCTCACTCCCACACCCCTCTGCGCTTCCCCTCCATCTTAGTAGTCCCATCAACAAAGCAATGGGTGGTATTTGCTAGTTATTAATAAATAAATAAAAATTACATTTACATGTGAAAAATGCATTAAATAGAGAAATGCTGATCTGTTTCAAATGCAACTCTGTGCCTACATAGTCACTTCAAAGAAAGATCAGATATTAGTTATGCTTTCAGAGAACAATTCTTTGAAAGCATGAAATGCGCAAAGTGGCTCATTGAAAGCCGCCAATTATTGTGATTCCTTTATTATTCCTGGAACACATTCACTACATGGGGTGATTCAAGATGTACCAACATGTCTGTGACAATAATTAGGCCTACTTATTCTTCTTGGAAAGGAAACCAGTGCTTTGTACAAATGGAAATTGCTACATATCACTTCACACAATGTGTCTATTCTTTCTGAATAACTAGCATTGAATCTGCTGTTTCTCCGACGGTAGTTGAACATAACTTATACAAACAAAAAAAACCATTTTCAAAAAAATGTAAAAAAAAAAAAAAAAGGGATGACACCTGAAAAAAAACAACAAAAAAAGGTAGGAATGACATGACATTATGATGCCACAACATGACATCACAATCCTCTTATGGATTACCATCACAACATCCTTTGCATCTTTTGACATTTTACTTTTGTTGTGGGGTTGTGATGGATGAAGAAGAAGAATGAAGAATAACATTGACGAATGACACCACATTATGATGCCGCACTACAACACCATAATCCTCTTCTGCTTTTGCATCACGATATCTTTTGACATTGTTCCATCACAACCCCACAACAAATATAAAATGTCAAAAGAGTTGATCATGGAAAATCGCATCATATAATGCATTGAATCGCTTCGCGCTGCTGATTTGAAAACTATAGCATTTACAAAAGCGATGTATACAATGATTCGTCGGTATGAAGATGAAGCTTTCGATGATATGAGTGAGGAAAGTTAAAAAAAAAAAAAAAACATTTTGAGCGCTTTATCGTTAATAAACTGTTTCGGCCTGTTCCATCTCAAGGCATTGTTGAGCAGACCAAACAAAATGGTGAATTAAGACCCCAGTGAGGGAGAGCAAGGTAACCGTGGATGCACCTGATAAAGGACATAATTATGTTAGGTCATTAATTATTTTCTAAACAGATGTTTTAATATACCCAAACAAGCAGTTTTCATTCATGTACCGCCTTGGAGTTCCCTTTGCATGCATGCAAAGTTTCAGGCTGATAGGTTTCATGGTTTTGGAGTTATGGAGTTATGGAAGACACACACCACACACACACACACACACACACACACACACACACACACACACACACACATTTATTAGTATCGATTACAAATCAATATTAATACTGATCATATCCCCCTCCCCAAGGGGTTTTCCTCCTTGAACAAACGCCATGTTAACTTGCATAAATCATTTATCGTGGTATTTCTAGCCTGAATCTACTGTAATCTATATACCCCAGAGAAGATAATAATTTGACCCTGCCACTGCAGGAAGGGAATGAATGCAAATGCTATATAGGGAATGGATGTACTAGTCTTACTGATTCCATCATTAGTGGGGCAACTTAGCGAAATATAGCATAACAATTGTGCATTTTGTGAGGAAAGCACCAAATTTGCCACACTAGTAGCCTATCATATTATCAACAGATTTTGATATTGGGCCATCTCAAATTCAGCCGCTGATGGCTGTGGCAGCCATTTTCCACTGCCATCAAAAATTTTGAGATGGCCCAATATCCAAATCTGTTCATAATATGATAGGCTACTAGTGTGGCAAATTTGGTGCTTTCCTCACAAAATGCACAATTTGTTATGCTAAGTTGCCCCACTACTTCCCGATACTGAGCATCTGACATTCAGCCCATTGCAGACCTCAGTTGGAGTCTGCAGACCTCAGTTGGAGTCTGCAGACCTCAGTTGGAGTCTGCAGACCTCAGTTGGAGTCTGCAGACCTCAGTTGGAGTCAGACTAATGGGTGGTGATGTTCAACTGCCGTCAGCGAAACAATGGGATGGGTTGAGTGCTGAACACTGGGATGACATGGATATTTTGCAAGTTGCATAACTGAATTGGAAAACCAACTATTTTTATACGGGATATGATCGGGATACGATCAAAAGGTCAGAGGTCAAACTTCTAAAATCATCCAATTTCATCTGAAAAATCGTAAATTTTCATCTGATTAACCTGAACATTAAGCAGCAATTACATTGTGCATTACTGAATTAGAAAAACAACTTTTTGTAAGATCAAAATGGTAAAAGGTCAACTCAAGGTCAAACTTATTAAATCATCAATTTCAATCTGAAAAATAATCAATTTGCATCCGATTGACCTGAGCTTTGATGAAGAATGTCAATTTTAATCTTAATGAAATGGACAATTTGATGCATCCATGGCAACCATTGGAGAGGAGGGGTGGATTTTGCAACTATCGTGGTCTGCAAGACGTCTTTTTCTTGTTACTTGCAAAATCGAAGATTTTTCAAGTCCATTTATCAGTCGATTTTGTTTTTCTGTCTGTCTGTCTGTCTATCTGTCTGTCTGTCTCTCAGTCAATCACCGACAGGTCACAATTCCAAACTGACGTCATGAAACTTTACCAAGTTGTAGAGATAGCGTCAACAGAGAAGCCTTTTGATTTTGAGGTCAAAGGTCAAAGGTCATCTTGAGGTCAAATTTCCAAAATCATCATTTTTCATCCGATTGACTTTAAATTTGAAGACGATTTGCATATTACATTACTGGATTGGGAAACCAAGTATTTTTGAGGTCAAAATGTCAGAGGTCAACTCAAGGTCAAACTTCTAAAATCATCAATTTTAACTGAAAAATCGTCAATTTACATCTTATTAAATTGATAGTTGAACAGGATTTGCATAGTCCATCACTTAATTTGGGGAAAAAAACTAATTTTGAGGTGAAAACGTCAAAGGTCAACTTCAGGTCAAAGTTCTAAAATCATCAATTTCAATCTAAAAAACAATAATTTTCATCTCATTGACCTGAGCTTTGATTAACATTTTCAATTTTAATCATAATGAAATGGACAAATTGATGTATCCATGGCAACCTTTAGAGAAGGAAGTGGATTTTGCAAGTATCATACTCTGCACGACTTGTTGTTGTTGGTTTGTTTGTCCGCACAAAACTTTCCAGTTTTTTCTCCACAACCACTTGTCTGATTGAAACAAATTTTTCACCATACGAGCCACGATTCATGTTGAATGTTTAATTGACAATTATGACATCAAAGGTGACGTTGTGTGGCAGCCATGTTGGAAAAATGGAAAAACTTTAGACCTCTGGATCTCTGAAACTGCACAAAGGAAAAAAAAAATTAAACTTGGCACGTGGCAAGTACTCATTTGAAACAAGAAAAATAGCAATCAGAGATTGCAAACCCTTGCCAGGACTTCTTTTGAGTGGTGTATTATTTATAGATTTTAGGGTAAATCCAATATGGCTACCAAACCATGTGACCAATGACATCATTTGTGTGGACCTTTTGTTCCTCATGGACAGGCAGTCATGCATGTAAAATTTTGCCTCGATCTGCTGAGCCACTTCAGAGAAGAAGTTTTTGAAAGTTTTTTTCAACAATATGGCTGACGAATCACGTGACCGATCTTGTCATCATGATTTTTTTTCTGTGGACGATTTTATCCCTAAATACCCCTCAAAAAGTTTCATACTGATTGGATGTGGCATTCTACATATGCAATTATGACATCATAACGAGGGCACCTATGATGTTGTAAAATCGCACTCATTCCACATGAGGACTACTTGCTATCTGCCAAATTTCAATTTTTTTTCTTAGTGTAGTTTCAGAGATACAGAGGTCCAAAGTTTTTCCATTTTTCCAATATGGCAGTCACATCACGTGACCTGTGACATCATAATTATCATTATAACATTCTACAGAAGTAGTTGCACCACTGGAGAAAATTTATTCTCAATCCGACAAGTGGTTGCGGAGAAAAACATGAAAGTTCTGTGCGGACAAACAAACGAACAGACAGACAGACAGACAAACAAACGGACCCAATACCCACTTCAAATCCTTTGGCGAGGGTAATAACTGTGATTTTTCATGACGTCATGCGTGCCTTTGTTATGATGTCATAATTGCATATGTAGAATGCTACATCTGATCGGAATGAAAATTTTTAATGGTCAGCTCGGGATAAAATGGTTCAGAAAAAAACAATTGATGATGTCATCGGTCACGTGATGCTTTCCAAAATCGGAGATGGTTACTGCCTGCGCATGGGCTTTCTGCATATACTTGGCAAGTTAAACGAAGATCCGATGAAAACTCTGGGTTGTGAAACAAAAAATGTCTAAAAATAGGAATGACGTCATAAAAATTGATATGACATCATAGTGATGTATCATATGTACGGTAATTCATCTCTCCTAATGCCCTGTTCGATTCCCTCAAACAGAATTCAAAAAACTTGCCTAGTTTCGGAAATAATTTTTTTTAGGCGATTTCCATTAGCGGAGATATTTTAACGTCATAACTTTTTTTTCTGGGAGGAATTTTCAAAATCGGAGATGGTTACTGTCTGTGCAGGGTATTTTTACATATATATGCCAAGTTTCAGGAAGTTTTGATGAAAACTGTAGGCTGTGAAACAAAAAAAGTTCACAAGAAGAAGATGAAGAACAACACCGTGAGTAAGACTAAGTGATCTTCCACGAGGATTTAAAAATAGCTTGACAGGACAGGCATTGACAAGAAAGGTTCATTAGAATGGCTAAGAAGAGGTCAAATAAATTTGGATGGAGAATGAGTCATAATCAATACCCAAGACCAAGGAAATTACACAAATGCTTTTAAGAAAATGGCGGATTGAGTAAATTGGACAAATGCAGGTTTTCTCGGGAAGAAACAGAAAGTACCAGCCATCTCTTTTCAGAATGTAAAAAAAACTCATGTTGGATCGCGGAATTTGAATCTGGATGGCCAACAAGCTTCAACAAGACACTAACCAAGAAAGTGACCCTGATGACTTTGATCAAAAAGAGCATCAAGCTGGATGGAAGGCCAGTATATGATACCAAATTGATCTACACCCGAGTCATATGTCTCCAACAAAACAGGAATATTGATATTAAGGATGTCCTCTCTTACGAACTGTCCCCTGTCCCAGCCTCCTTGTCTGATGAGAGCAGTGCAATGCGGGCTCAGTCAAAAGCAATCCTGAAAGACGAAACTCCAATTTGCGCAATCAAGTCGAATCCAAGGTGTTCCAGATGCTGTCATCATCGATGGATGCGCCATGTTATGGACTGTAAATTGGCCCACAAAATGGTACAGTTGAGGATTATGTGATCAACTTCATGGGAACCATCAAATACCACCTGGAGTGTTGTGACGTATACCTGATTTTCGACAGGTACATCAAAATCAGCACGAAACAAGTTTTGAGATCCAGTCGTGCAGGTCATGATTCAAGTCGAAAACATCAACTCAACTTACACACAACACTTCCAGTGCAAAAAGTGGTCCTAAATGTAGCCTACAACAAAGTACAACTGATCAATTTGATCTGTCAGTAGATGATGACCCACATTGTGGACAACCAGACCAAACTGGTGATCACTGGAAAAGATCCTACACCATTACAAATATGGAGCAATTCCACTCTCCAGAGACAGGATCTGAAAACACACCATGAAGAAGCAGATGTCATCATCATCCATCACTTAGTTAGAATTGTGTCGGGTGTGAGTGGTGACTCACACATCAAAGTGGTCTGTGACGATACAGATGTCTTTGTCCTGTTGATTCATTTCTACCTCGAGGATTAGATGACTGTGGATGTCAGCATGGAGCGTCTGTGTGCTGGGAGGGCGAACGTAGACATTCGTCAAACAGCACTGAAACACAAAAGCATCGTCGTATTTGTTTGGCATTGAAAAGGCCACAGCGCTGAAGGTACTAATGGGCAGACATCATCCCACCTTACTTGGTCAGCTGGAAGGAGACGAGGAAAAGATGATATCTGAGGCAACTACCTTCATTGCTGCCTGTTGTGGTTCCAAATTCGAAGGTGATATGTCCACACACCAGTATCAGTTGTGGAAGTCTCAAATGGCCAACTCCAAGATTACCCCTGCTCCGAAATTGAAGTAATTGCCCCCATCACATGATGCCTTTGTTCAACATGTACATCGCACTCATCAACAAGTCATATAGAAATCGGCCAATCAGTCAGACCCTCCGAACTTGGATCCCATCAAGTATGGATGGCAAGAAGGTGAGGACGGTGCGATGTTGTGTCCAACCACACTTCCACCTGATGAGTCTGCTGCACCAGTCACCATTCTGCAGCTGATCAAGTGTGGATGCTCCACCAGCCGGCCATGTTCCACTGGGACGTGTGGTTGTGTGGCAGCACAGATGTCATGTTTGATGTTTTGCAGTTGTAATGCTGGATCAGACTTGTTACGAACAAACAAGGGCAGTAGCTGCTAATCACGACGCCGATGACAAAGATTGAACATAATGTAGAACATTGCATCCCTAACAAAGTTAATATTTATTTGCCCAAAAATAAAAGGTAATTTCAAAATCATATACATGTACATACTTACTTTAAGACATAACCCAAAGTAATAGTCAACTATCCACGTGTATCCGGATATATTTGTGTAAAAATCGTATTCCAATATAATCATCAATTCATTAATCTTTGCAAGTAAGTTACTTCAGCTGTCATTGACTATTATTGTACGTAGTATTAATATTTGAGGGTTAATCAAATTCAATCTCTTACTCGAAGTGATCAGTGAAACTGCAAAATAGCTATTTTTTCATATTAAATTGGAGGCCATCTTGAAAATATGAGACAGGTCTTATATATATATATATACACCTTCAATTTTATCATTATTGGATTCCTTGACCATGAAAACATAGCAGTGGACACCAAGATTGTGTTTGTATGTGCATTAGAAGTGAAGTTATAGCCCAAAACAGAATTTATCGAAAGTCGGTGGTGGCCATTTTGTTTTTCTCCTCGAAAAAAAATTCCTCAAGGTTGCGAGTCTGGCACCTGGCTGATTCTGATTCAGGATAGCTCAGAGATGATGAATCAACCAAAAAAAAAACTTAATAATGACGCCACAACATGCTTTTTCACATTTCCGCTGGACTAGAACAATCATGGAAACACAAATCATATTCAATCCTCGAAAATGAACAAGTAACTCACGTGTGACAAGATGACACCATCAAATGTGAACATTGTAAACAATGCATTGCGTCCGCACATGGTGCTCAAACACAAAAATGAAAAAAAATGGCATTGTTGATCAAGGTTTCGGTTCCTAATGACTTTGGACTAAATGCTACAGAAATCAGGAAAATGACCAAAATATGAGGATCTGAAAAATGAGGTCAAGAGGATGTGGAAATTGAAAAAAAGCTGAAATTGCACCAGTGATAGAGGTACAAGAATGATGAAGAAAACCATTACTGAGTATTTAAAAAGAATTCCTGGAGCATCACTACAAATGAGCTTCAAGTGGAAGCTGTCAGAGGTTCAGTGAAGATTTTGAAAAGAGTCATTAGAAAGAAACTATGAGAACCAAACTTCACAGTTTGGTTTATGAATTACGATCCTTTACCAAAAAATATGAGGTGGAGACTGAGTTCTGGGAGAACTCCCTCCCACCTCATGAAACCTGAAAATGGAGATAACCAAGGAGGACCCTGTCGGTAACATGTAAAAACTAAATAACTGTCTTGGCAACCACTGTATGTTGTGTGCCTTTGTCTATAGATCTTGTTCTAAGAACCATCACAAATTCACATCACAAACCCAATCTGATGCCTTGCACATTGCTGATGTTCCCAGGACTATTTTATGGCACAAAAGGCTGATCATTCACCACCACAGCCTTTCAAGTTACCATGGTTGAAACTGGTGATCTCTCCTCTGATGCATTTTTCCAACTTCCTTGTTTCCCATGTCCTGCTGCTTTCAGCACTTTTCCAACAGGCCTCACTTGTCTCGTTTTTAATCCATCCACTGCCATTTGGTTTTACTTACTTCCCTGTGTTCCTTAGCTCTCCTGATGACCCACGGCATTGTAATTAATGATCATCATTGATTATTTATTATTCTGCATCATTTATTTCTGCTCTTGTACACTGAAAAAAACATGTTTTTTTTCACATCAAGGTCGTGTTACTACTTCGAAATTAGGTTCTTAATTGAAAGTAATTTCTAAAATGAAGAGTAGGTACTTTCTTGAGCCAATTTGGTCATCGGAGCTCACAATTACAATTTGAACTGTTATGACAACTGGTATCAGGAGTGGGATCATATCACATGTGTGGTAATGCATTTGTATATACGGTGCCTACAGAAAATCGACACCTTCTTTCAAATTTTTCACCTTTTGTTGCTTTACAGCCTGAAATTCAATTGCATGAAATCAGATGTTGTCCACCTTTATTTACACATCATAACCAACAACTTCCAAGTGAAAAACAAATTCTACAAATTTAAGAAAATAAATTAAAAATACAAAATTGGAATATCTCGGTGAGATAGGTGTCCACCCCCCACCCCCCTCCCCCTCAAATAATAGCAATTGTAAATTCGCTCAGGTGTGACCAATTACCTTTAAAATCACACAGCAAGTTAATTGGCCTCCACCTGTGTTCAATTGTAGTGACTGTGAATATTTCAAAATAAAATCAGCTGTTCCTGTCGGTTTCCTCTGCTGGGTAGTGCATTTCAGAACAAAGACTCAACCATGAAAACCAAGGAGCTTTCAAAAGGGTTCCAGGATGAAGTTGTGGAAAGGAACAGATCAGGGGATGGGTATGAAAATATTTCAAAGGCCTTGAATATCCCTTGGAGCACAGTCAAGACAATCATTAAGAAGTGGAAGGCGTGTGGTACCAAAAAGACCCTGCCTAGATCAGACCGTCCCTCCAAACTGGATGACCAAGCAAGCAAGAGACTGGTCACTGTGTGCATGTGACAACAATAACTGAAGCACTCTACAAGTCTGGCCTGTATGGTAGGGTGGCAAGAAGGAAACTGTCACTCAAAAAATTCCACCTTGAGTCCCATTTGAGGAATGCAAAACACCACTGTGGAGATTCTGAAGCCATGTGGCAAAAGTTTTGTGGTCTGATGGAACCAAGGTGGAACTCTTTGGCCTAAATGCAAAAGATTACATTTGGCCCAAACCCAACACAGCACTTTACCCAAAGAACCCATCCCTACTGTGAATAATGATGATAGCAGCATCATGTTATGGGGATTTTTCTCATCAGCAGGGACTGGGGCACTTGTCGATGAAGAAGAGAAAATGGATGGAGCAAAATGCAGAAAAATCCTGGAGGAAAACCTGCAGCTCTCTGCAAGAAGGCTGATATTGGGACAGAAGTTCACCTTTCAGCATGACAACGACCCAAAGCACACAGCCAAAGCTACACTAGAGTGAGTAAGGGCCAATAAGATAAATGTCCATGAGAGGCCCAGTCAGAGCTCCGACCTCAATCGAATCGAAAATCTTTGGCATGACTTGAAGATTGCTGTCCATCAATGTTCCCCCGCACCTTGACTGAGTTTGAACAATTTTGTGAAGAAGAATGGACAAATATTGCCCAATATTTGGGCCAAACCACCAATACTCCAGCGACGTGGCCACACCAAGGTGTGCGAAGTTGGTGGAGACCAATCCCAACAGACTCACAGCTGTAATTGCTGTCAAAGGTGCTTCCACCAAGTATCAACCCAGGGGGGTGGACACTTATCCAACCTACATATTCTAATTTTGTATTTTTAATTAATTTTCTGAAATTTGTAGAATTTGCTTTTTCACTTGGAAATTGTGAGTTAGAATGTGTAAGGTTGTAAAAAAAAGTCTGATATAATGCAATTTCATTCCAGGCTATAAGGAAACAAAAGATGAAAAATTTGAAAGGGGGTGGAGACTTTGTATCAGCACTGTATATATTCATTTATTCCCCCTTTTATTTTTCCATCCCTTTTGGCCATGAGGGCTTATACTTTCAAGTTTATCTTTCTCGGGGGGACTTGTTCACAATTTGTGAGCCTGGACTATAACCTCCAGAACCCTTTCTCTTTCCACGTGCACCAGCTCCTTCTCTCCCTCATATAATCTCACCAGTCTTGTTTTTTTTTTAGCTCACCTGGAACGTAGTTCCGGGGAGCTTATTGGATGGCACGTCATCCGTCCTTCATTTTCAACTTTCAAGTCCAAACATTTTCAACTTCGTCTCTGAAACTATGCATACGATTTTGCTGAAACTTTCATCACTGGGTATGTAGCAAAGATTATTCATGGCATTAAAAAATAATATTGAAATAAAAATTAAAAAAAATCAGCCCATAAGGGGGACCACGGGGGTTGCCCCCCAAAATAGGAATTTCACTTCTCAGAAACAACACATGCGATTCCGATGAAACTTGACCACAGCCTTCATCACCGGTGATGCACCAAAGTTTGTTCATGCCATATATATATATATATATATATATATATATATATATATATATATATATATATATATATATATATATATATATATATATATATATCAGCGTCTGGGGGGGGGGTTGCCTGCCCCCCCCCCAAAGGATGATATGCTTTCTTGTCAAAAACTACACCTAAAATGCCGATGAAACTTATCCACAACCTGAATCACCCGTGGTGTACTAAAGTTTGTTCACGGCATTACAAAAAATCTATAAGTATTTACTTTGTTCTCGGTTACATATTGTGTGGGTCATTCACTCCTCCCAGTGGTTCCCTGGTTTTCTTACCCAGCCATTACCATGTGAGCGTCAGGGGTATTGCCCCAATGTTTATTTTCCAAAAGTTTGTAATCTTTTACCACACAGACTTTCTGATGCATTCTCAGCTTTCCTCTTATACATATTTCATCAACAACTCTCTGTTCAATTTACCTGCGTATCCTTTATACATGACATGTCTGATTCTAATTCAATCGAGTGTCCATCATTTTCTCTTTATACTTTTCTCAATTTCAATCACATGTCCCATTGCGCTCCGCACTATTCTAGCTGCCCTTTTTTACAGCACAGATAATTTTGACACAATCCTTCTCTATTATTCATAGCCTTTACAGCTGTTTCTCTGTTAATGCCACCATTTTCAGACCTCACATATATGCTGGCACCACATATGCTTCCATAAGTCTTCAATCCACTGCCATTCTGTAAATCATAACTCCCCATATAATATTTGAGCCTCTGTCACCATACCACATTGAATTCTCCTCCTTTTCCCCATATCCAATCTTCTATCCTCGCTCACTTCCACTACCTGATACAAAGGATTGTTCTGCTTCCTCCTTTTCAAATCAATCCACACACTGTACATCTAGGTTGTGATTGCCTCTTCATCAATGTAGGTCACTGCAGTTTTCTTCAAGTTCTTAATCATTTCAACTTTTCAAACTTTTGTAAAATACATGGATTCCAAAAGTGAACCATATAATTCATCACGACCAATACATATCTTGGAGTATCACTTTTGTGAGTGACAGTCAACAACCATTGCCTGAGAATGGCACAGTTGCTGTTATATACTGATGAGGAAATCTTGCCATAGTGTATGCCTTCAACACGTGCTGAAAAGGAAGTACTGTATTTGAATATCATGAGAAGTTATGTTAAATCTGTCACCTGAAAATTCCCCTTATTTCACATGTATGTATTTCCTGGCATTTATTACATCCCTATTACAACACAAAACTCCATGAAGATGGTATTACCAGGTAATGAAGCAAATAATTGTTTACAGTTGGTATTTGGCTCATTCCGATCGAAAAATGCAAAACCGGCATATATACTTGATGGACGTAATACCACAAAGTGAACATCACAGGGATAAAATTATCTATGTTTTCATATTCAGCCAAAAAATGCAAAGGATAGTGTTTATTTACTCAGATACTCCCAAATACGTCCTATTAAATGGGGGTGGGGGGGATCAACAAAGAATCAGGTGTGAAACTTTAAAAGCATATTACAGGGGGTCCTCACTATACGTCCGAGGTACGTTCCAGAAAAGTTGGACTTATAACGAAATGACGGACAGCGGGGAATTTTTACCGTGTGGGAGGGGGGTGGGGGGATGGGGTGCATTAAACACTAAGTTTATGTCCAAAACAACACCACTCAACAAGCTTAGCAATCAACAAATACATATGAAACACACAAAACAGGAAGAAATACGACATATTTTAAAACCCAAACACCTTTTCATGTTAATTACCATATATTTTAACGATTTTATAATGACTAGTACATGCCCGTAGATGCGTGGCCGTACGTGCAAACCCTCCCCCCCCCCCCGCAAAAAAACTCAAACCGCGTGCCAGAAACAACCACACAAGCCGTTCCTTCGCTTTCACGTGCCCGTACGTGCGTGGCTGTACGTGCAAAAAAAAAATATATATATATATATATATATATATATATATATATATATATATATATATAGATATTTATATATATATTTATATATATATATAGATAGTGACATCCACGGGACTTGAACAGTCCCGCTAACGTAGAATGAGCCAAAACGATGGAGGCGGTTTATCCTCTACAACCCAAAGATGGCAGTTCTAATCGCTCTACCGCAAACGGGTCGAGGAAGGTGGCACGAGTCGCTTTTCACTGAGTTGAAAACGTTTATTTCTGTGACCAGAAATAACAAGACTCGGCAAGAAGAGGGATCCGGGGCGATTCGACGGGATGGTGGTGTGGGTTCAGGCGTGGGGGAAAACACAGACAATTCCAATGAATATACAAATCTCAAACCCTCTAAGGCGCCAGGTACACACACACACACACACACACACACACACACACACACACACACACACACACACACACACACACACACACACACACACACACACACACACACACACACACACACACACACACACAAACACGAAGCTGGTCCTGGTGGTCAGGCTGACCCATGGTGTGGACGCAACAGTCCCTGGATTGGCGTTGGACGAGCTGGCCTTGCTCTCGTCAGGGGGGCAGGAGACACCGTGGTGCTGTCGACCTCTTGGTCTTGGCCCAAGTCCGTTCACAGCCGCCAGGGAACCAGTTCTGGCGCCAAGTTGCGAGCAGGAGAGGGAGGCAGGTCCGCCCGCCGTTCGACCCCGTACTCCGAGCTAGCAGAACCCCAGAGCCAACCAAGGTGAGGCACGATGCTCAGCAAGGCTCCAAGACACGATGAAACCAGGATCGAAAACAGCCCAACAAAAAGCACACTCCCAGCACAACAACCTCCACCAGAACAGTTTTTCTGTCCCGATCTTCTTCTTCTTCTTCCTTTTCGACCCTGAACAGAACCTTTTTATCCTCCCGTCCTCGTCACTTCCAATCGAGCCGTTTTATTGGCCCTGTGCCGTCGCCTTCCGCCAATCGTGATCACGGGGCGGAGCCATCCGCAGCACTGTCCTGTGACGTCACGGCAAGCCTCCAGGGACTACTAAAAGGGGTTTACGCAGACACACTTACCCTATCCCGTGTCCCTATCTAATTACGTGACAATTATCATTTCCCCCTTGAAGAAATGGACATTTACTAGACAACTTATCACCACCGAATTGCTACTTATTACATCAAGATCCTGGTAAACTCGAACAGCATGGCATACCTAATTAAACATCCTAATTACCCTTTGAATGCATACCCCTCAAAAGGGGTATGCATACCCCTAATTATGCATACCCGCCCCCTCAAAAGTAACACTGCCCCATCCTCTGGTACCGCAGCTCCTGCAAGGTATATCACAGGCGCTACCGTACCAGCCTTAACACTTACTGACTCACACCTAATTAACCTAACGAAATAAAGTAGGAGGGGCAATGGGCAGCGAGTCGCAGCTAACTTACCTATCCTGCTTTATGTACTACCCCCTTATGGCCTTATCCTCACCTAAACAATCATTCATTTTTTTTTTTTTTTTTTTTAATCACTTGAGAGCACTGAGCGAAGTTGCACTCCATCCTCTGGATCATCGCTCTTGCCCAACACTCTTCCAGTGATCTGGGGAGGGGAAACAAAAGGTTCCACAAAAACACAACACTTAAACTTTACATTCCTACTCTAAGCCTTAACGACACTATTCACAGGATATTTACACTTGACCGCCTCCCCCAGTGGATGCTAATAGACCCAGCGTTACCTGGGGAGCCAATTTTCAAATTTGCTTGCCCCAAAATTATGCGGACATCATGCCCTTGCTGCACATGTCAAGTTGTGCGGGATTGAGTGGGACTCACACATCTTCACAACACTCACACCATGGTCATCATCACATTTCTAGGTCATGATCCTCATTTTAATCATGCAGGCTGAATCCCGTCATGGCCTTGGGGTGGGTTACCACAAGATAATGGGGGCATCTCAGGTGCAACCATGCCCACAGTTAAGCTTTAGTCCAACCCAGACGTTTCTCCGCCCCGCTCCCTTTGATTCACACCCCCCTGGTAGCCATCAGCTTTAACCCATACAACACACTGAAAGGGATCTCACTAGCTCCTCTGGCCTTCCTGGGTCGCCAAGGTCCTACCCACCTTGGTCGCCCAACCAGACCCTCTCCCAGTTGCCTCCAGACACTGTCACCATGAGCCACCAGGGGTGAATCTCCTTGAAGGGGGTCGCAATTCCCGCTCACCATGAGCTTCAGCAATCCCTGCGGACAAGCCCATCATCCCCACCCACAAAACCCACATGCCTCCCCCACCCCATCGGCTTTACATGTGACACCTGCTTTTCTAACACTTCACCGACCATGACCTTCCCTGTTACCACACCATGTCCAATAAAAAAAAATCAACGTGTGCACCATACATTTCACTTCTTAACTTGAAACAACTCACACAGCACTTCTCACCCGATCCACGCACCAGCCATTGGACAGCCACTTGTGCCCGCTTTGTTACCAATTACCCATTGTCCCTATTGTCACTCCACAACCAAGCAGAACTTACAAACCCATGCCAATTTTTCCACAATTCACTTTTTTCACCAAAGGAGGGCACTTCGCCACAATCTCAGCAGCCGAGCATGGCCGTATATGCTCAGCCCGATCTAGTCTCCCCGACCCCCAACCCGACCTATGAAAGGGCATCTCGGATAGACCTGGCGGTTCAGCAGGAGGATTCACCCTCTCCGAGTCGAAAAGTCTATTGGAGGGTCCCTCCATCGCCGGGTACCGGCAATATAGTTGCATGTGTCCTCTTCGCCCGCACCGGAAACAACTCCCCATAAAAGGCCCCCGTGAGTATCGGTGAAATGTCTCTTCCGGTTCTGCACCCCCTCGGCCATAATCGAATTGCTCTATTGGCTGGGCTGGACCCCACCGCTTTGGCGCACTAACTACTGGATTACCCTTTATGAAACTTGACAGTTTCTGGCAAATTTCCTGAAACATTTGGGTAATGCCAATTTCTCCCAGCCCCCCTCCTTGATCCTGGATCTCCGCCTGTCGGATCGTCACCGATGGCCTCTCTGGAACCCGACCCGGCCGACTCCATGAGGCCAGCCTGGCCACGCACTTGGCCACTCGGTGCACGGTGGGTGGATCCTGTAGCTCCACTGGCGCTCGGACCTAAGGGTCAGGAAGAGCAGCTAAAAATTTCTCGAGTGCCAGTCTGTCCCATGTCTCCACTGTTAGGTCCCGATACGCGATCCTGACTGATTGGTAAATGTCCTGTGCCAGCTCCTGCACTGTCTCAACCGGCTTTAATCTGCGGTGCTGGAGCTGAGCCCGCACCAGATCACAGTTCGCTGCAAACCCAAACCGACGGCGCAACGCCTCGCAAATGTGGGAGCTGGTCAACATCCCCTCTGCGATCACGTTTAACACATCTGCGGCTGGTCCCCGCAACGTTGCCACCAAATTCCCTGTACGTTCCCGCTCATTCCACCCGTTTAGTCGGGAAATACACTCAAATTGCGTCAGAAAAGCTTCAACGCTCCCTGACCCGTCGAAATTTACCAGGGGGATCACTTTCCCGGTGGCCCGCTTCCCAGTTTCTCCCTTGTCCGAATCCAGCCCAGGGATCAAACACCCTTGTGGCTGCGTATCCAATTTCGGAGCCCACTGTGGCCAAAGATGTTTTGTGGTGAGGGTCTCATGGGTCAATTTTGCTTCCTGTTCCAAACGTTGAATGGACCGATTCACCTCTTCCCGCAGGATCTTCTGGGCCCGCACAACCTCCTCCAAGGCTCCGTCGCGAGTTTGTAGCTGCTCCTCAACCAACCCGGACACTCTACTTACAAAAGACGGCTCTACCAGGCCTTTATCCAAGACTTCATCTTGGCTCATAATTTTATCTTGTTCGTCCAAACTAGCCTCCAATCCTTTTACCTCCTCCGCCAAATTCATCCCTTGCTTCCTCAGCTCTCCCCACTCTTCAACTTGCAGCTGCATACAAGCATCCACACAGGCACGATGACGTTCCAGGCTTTCATCCACTTTATCAACCCGAATGTTCGTTGCATCAATTTTATCTACCAATTTTTTTTGTATATTTTCCCCCTCCAATGTAATTTCTACCTGTTTCCTCCAATCTATCCTCGAATTTACTTTGTATTTCCCCCAATTTAACATCCACACACTCCTGCATCTCAGTTTTCATTTTCTCCATCTTTTCCCCCAATTCATCCCTTATTAAATCAATCCGTGCACCCAACTGTTCCCCCATTACCCCCAATTGATCTGTCATTTCTGCCATTTGTGCCGTCATGTCTGCCCTCTGTGCCGTCATGTCTGCCCTCTGTGCCGTCATGTCTGCCCTCTGTGCCGTCATGTCTGCCCTCTGTGCCGTCATGTCTGCCCTCTGCGCCGTCATGTCTGCCCTCTGCGCCGTCATGTCTGCCCTCTGCGCCATCATGTCTGCCCTCTGTGCAGTCATGTCTGCCCTCTGTGCAGTCATGTCTGCCCTCTGTGCAGTCATGTCTGCCCTCTGTGCAGTCATGTCTGCCATTTGTGCCGTCATGTCTGCCCTCTGTGCCGTCATGTCTGCCCTCTGTGCCGTCATGTCTGCCCTCTGCGCCGTCATGTCTGCCCTCTGCGCCGTCATGTCTGCCCTCTGCGCCGTCATGTCTGCCCTCTGCGCAGTCATGTCTGCCCTCTGCGCAGTCATGTCTGCCCTCTGTGCAGTCATGTCTGCCCTCTGTGCAGTCATGTCTGCCCTCTGTGCAGTCATGTCTGCCCTCTGTGCAGTCATGTCTGCCCTCTGTGCAGTCATGTCTGCCCTCTGTGCCGTCATGTCTGCCCTCTGTGCCGTCATGTCTGCCCTCTGTGCCGTCATGTCTGCCCTCTGTGCCGTCATGTCTGCCCTCTGTGCCGTCATGTCTGCCCTCTGTGCCGTCATGTCTGCCCTCTGTGCCGTCATGTCTGCCCTCTGTGCCGTCATGTCTGCCCTCTGTGCCGTCATGTCTGCCCTCTGTGCCGTCATGTCTGCCCTCTGTGTCACGAATTGATTTTCCATTTGTGCCGTCATTTCTGCCCTCTGTGTCACGAATTGATTTGCCATTTGTGCAGTCATGTCCCCTATTAAACGTTCCAACATTGTCTGGATCGACATCGCGCCGGTTTCCGGCACTGCCGGCCCCGTTACTGGCGATGAAGCACGGTCCACGCTCGGAATGGGGGAGGTTCCAACCCTACCCCCGTCTCTCCCTTCTTCCCCCGACTCGCTGCCAGACACGTGGCCTTCCTCCTCAAACATCTGCACATCCGCCATGGTGAAGAAGTCCCGTTTGCCGCCAATTAATTTTAATTTGAAAAATCCCGCCAAAATTTTCCCGCGCTCGCGCGCTTTCCTGTAGTAATTTTATATTCCAATTCGTGACGAGACTTTAATCTTGGTATATTCTCCCGATACCAAATATAATTTAGAGGGGTTCGAACATCCAACACCCTGACACCAATGTGACATCCACGGGACTTGAACAGTCCCGCTAACGTAGAATGAGCCGAAACGATGGAGGCGGTTTATCCTCTACAACCCAAAGATGGCAGTTCTAATCGCTCTACCGCAAACGGGATGAGGAAGGTGGCATGAATCACTTTTCACTGAGTTGATAACGTTTATTTCTGTGACCAGAAATAAAAAGACTCGGCAAGAAGAGGGATCCGGGGCGATTCGACGGGATGGTGGTGTGGGTTCGGGCGTGGGGAAAACACAGACAATTCCAAGTGATATACAGATCTCAAACCCTCCAAGGCGCCAGGTACACACACACACACACACACACACACACACACACACACACACACACACACACACACACACACACACACACACACACACACACACACACACACACACACACACACACACACACACACACACACACAAACACACACACACACACACACACACACACAAACACGTAGCTGGTCCTGGTGGTCAGGCTGGCCCGGGGTGTGGACGTAACAGTCCCTGGATTGGCGTTGGACGAGGTGGCCTTGCTCTCGTCAGGGGGGCAGGAGACACCGTGGTGCTGTCGACCTCCTGGTCTTGGCCCAAGTCCGCTCACAGCCGCCAGGGAACCAGTTCTGGCGCCAAGTTGCGAGCAGGAGAGGGAGGCAGGTCCGCCCGCCATTCGACCCCGTACTCCAAGCCAGCAGAACCCCAGAGCCAACCGAGGTGAGGCACAAGGCTCAGCAAGGCTCCAAGACACCATGAAACCAGGATCGAAAACAGCCCAACAAAAAGCACGCTCCCAGCACAACAACCTCCACCAGAACAGTTTTTCTGTCCCGATCTTCTTCTTCTTCTTCTTCTTCTTCTTCTTCTTCTTCTTCTTCTTCTTCTTCTTCTTCTTCTTCTTCTTCTTCTTCTTCTTCTTCTTCTTCTTCTTCTTCTTCTTCTTCTTCTTCTTCTTCTTCTTCTTCTTCTTCTTCTTCTTCTTCTTCTTCTTCTTCTTCTTCTTCCTTTTCGACCCCGAACAGAACCTTTTTATCCTCCCATCCTCGTCACTTCCAATCGATCCGTTTTATTGGCCCTGCGCCGTCGCCTTCCGCCAATCATGATCACGGGGCGGAGCCATCCGCAGCACTGTCCTGTGATGTCACGGCAAGCCTCCAGGGACTACTAAAAGGGGTTTACGCAGACACACTTACCCTATCCTGTGTCCCTATCTAATTACGTGACAATTATCATTTCCCCCTTGAAGAAATGGACATTTACGAGACAACTTATCACCACTGAATTGCTACTTATTACATCAAGATCCTGGTAAACTCGAACAGCATGGCATACCTAATTAAACATCCTAATTACCCTTTGAATGCATACCCCCCCTCAAACGTAACAATATATATATATATATATATATATATATATATATATATATATATATGTATACTTTAAAACCGCTTGCCAAAAACAACTACACAGGCCATTCCTTCGCTCCCGCGTGGCCGTATGTGCGTGGCCGTACGTGCGTGCCCATACTTGCGTGGCCATACATGCAAAAAAAAACAAACTTTCAAACAACCACACAGGCCATTAATTCGCTCTCATAAACGTCGACTGGATTGGGGCAATGTGTTTATCTGTAAATGCGGATAAGAAATGGAGAAATTATTAGAATATAGTGTCATCACTATCCAAAAGTAGTGCGTGCCCGTATGGAATGTTCACATCATTCCACAAATTATCGCTTGCATTGAAGTAACAACTGCTGTGATACTTACACACAGAGTTAATTAAAATCAAGTTTACCTCCCTGTCTTTGCTTGCCATGACATTCGCTGCCATTTAGCATTGGCACTCCTACCCCACGGTAACTAAGGCACTGATCGATCCCCATCGTAACCAGCACGGCACGTGACGTTATCGTCGGCCGGCCGTGCACCAGCCTACGCAGCTACGCCCACATAGCAACGTGTCCTGTGATTGGTAACTAAATGGCGCATCGGCCACGCCCCCGCAGCATGTGTCCTGTCATTGGTTGGTAAATAAATGGCCATAACTTGGGAATCACTTGTCCGATTAATATCAAATCTTGAAAAGACACATACTCAGGTCCCCAGCAATATAGCTGGCAAGTTTCAATTAGATCGGACCAGTGGTTGTCGGGAAACGCGGTCACACACACACACACACACACACACACACACACACACACACACACACACACACACACACACACACTTCTGGAATTATAGATAGATGAAATGAGGTCAATGAGATGACAAATTAAGGGGTTGAATGCAGACTGCAGAGCAATGAGTAAGGAAACCCGTCATTGTGAATCGTTTTTACCACCAAATTGAGATGTATTTCATTGGAAAGCATGTTGAGTGGAGCTGAATTCCTTAACACTTCCAAAGGCCCAGCGTTTTGACAATTGGAAACAAAAAAAAGTTGTGCACTTTTTTTGATAAATTATTTTCGGAGCAATTTTTCTTCAATAAATAAATAATAAAAAAATCGTATCCATGTACAGTGTACACACCTTTATGTCGTCAGCACCTCTTCATAAACAACATCGCTGAGGAAATGGCGCTTCTTCTTTGTTTCCTCGTCCAGGGCAAGATTACGGAGGCTTTTTAGCGCCAACGTATTTTGCCTTTTCGCAAGGAAAAATGAGAAGAGAAGAGAAGAGAAGAGAAGAGAAGAGAAGAGAAGAGAAGAGAAGAGAAGAGAAGAGAAGAGAAGAGAAGAGAAGAGAAGAGGAGAGAAGAGAGAAAAAAACCTGTAATGGCGAACACGGCTGAGTTTCTCTTCCCCATCGACCACGGCTACACAGCAACGCTTCCTGTCATTGGTTGATAAAAAATGGCCGCAGCAATGGTTCCTGTCATTGGTTGGTAAATAAATGGCCATAACTTGGGAAGCACTTGTCCGATTAATATCAAACCTTGAAAAGGCACATCCTCAGGTCCCCAGCAATATACATGGTAAGTTTCAATTAGATCAGACCAGCGGTTGTTGAGAAACAGCGGTCACACACACACACACACACACACACACACACACACACACACACACACACACACACACACACACACACACACATACACACACACACACACACACACACACAGAGATTGCTGGAATTATAGATCGATAATGTAGTGGTCTTACACCTTGGAAATCCCTATTCATCTCTGCCAAATTATCTGCATCAGTCCTTCACCCTCAACATTATCTTTCCCATTAAGTCACGTGGTTTCCCCGACGGACCCAGGCTCCAGGCTTTGTGCCAGCACACGCACTCGTGCCACGGACCACTCAAGCTGTGACCCCCTGCGTTCTCCACGTGGGACCTCACGAAGAACTCACTTGTTCACCATGCCCACTTCGGCTGTGCCTGCAGCAAGGGCCGCATTGCCCAAACGGCACGTCTCGTGTGCCACGTGTCATGCATTACCACCTGAATGGCCCTCGTCGGCATTCTTAAAAAATAGTTTGAACAGTTGCCGGTGGCAAACCAAGAGAGCGAGTGATATCGGCTGGTCGTTCACCATTATTATTTTGTTTCACTATGTCTAATGTGGCATTGGGAGTTACACGACTGCGTTGCTGCTTATATGCAGGTTCACCCTCTTCATTTCCACTTAGTTTAGTGATCATTGTTTAACTATTAATGTAGTAAAGAACACAAAGATAGAGTGTGAGAGGGAGAGGATGCAATGAATTGTGGGGTGGGTCACCTGGTAACTGGTGTTCTGTCCAATGGACGTTAGTGTGGGGAATTGTTGGATGTATCATGAAAATGTTCCTAAGCAGCTTATGGACATACACACGCATATATATATATATATATATATATATATATATATATATATATATATATATATATATATATATATATATATATATATATATATATATATATATATATATATATATATATATATATATATATATATATATATATATATATGATACTACAGATAATGGGGAGACTTATAGCGGGGACCCCGTGTTTTGGCAAATGCTGGAGTTGGTGTCCTGAGTACTTATACTGGACTTGTACTATACTTGATATCAGCTATCATTATTAGTTTATTATTGACATCATCTTAATGCACATCAGAGAGTTTTCACCATGGAGGCATTAGCAGAAAATGCTTACACATGAACCAACTTAGACTTGACAAATCACCAAAATAAGTGCGATTTGAACCTGTAATCACAACATCATGCGTCAAGTGCCGCGTTGGGGAATCAAAAAGTATTTCTTTTTCAAAATGGTTTAGTGAGTAAAACAAGATATTTATACAATCTGAGCAGAGTACCCACCCAACGGGCGATCTTGTTCCAAGCATGTAGCATGTCCTTCTGATGCATACATTTATTTGGGCAGTGTATCAGTAATTGACAGCTCTATATACGCAAAAAAATACCTTGGTTACGTGTATGAAGCAAAACACACGTACTGCTTATAATTCAAAACACCTCACAGGAATTTAAAATACTTGGGGACAGGAATCCTGGAATGTAAATGGTGGAGACTTGCAATACTCTCCCTCACCTGGAGGCGGCGCTACACGATACACATTTATTAGAGAATTTGCTTCCATCCTCCTCCCCCCAAGACCACTGGCAAAGATAAAAACAGCTCTACACATTAATTGCGGTTTGAGTTAGGGTTGATCCCATTGAGAATCTGTGGAAAGACTTGAAGATTGCTGTTCACCGACGCTCCCCATCCAACTTGACAGAGCTTGAGTAAATCTGCCAGGAAGAATGGGAGAAAATCCCCAAATCCAGATGTTTAAAGCTGATACAGACATACCCAAGAAGACTCGTAGCTATAATCGCTGCCAAAGGAGCTTCTTAAAAAGTGTCGACTCAGGAGGTTGAACACTTATTGACGCAAGACATTTCAGCTTTTCATTTTAAATTAATTTGTAAAAATTTCTGCAAAACATGTTTTCACTTTGTCATTATGGGGTATTTTGTGGAGATCAGAGAAAAAAATTTTTAAAAGCTTAATCTATTTTTAATTCAGACTGTAACACAACAAAGTGTGACAAAAGTCAAGGGGTGTGAATACTTTCTTAAGGCACTGCAAAAAAAAAAAAAATATATATATATATATATATATATATATATATATTTTTTTTTTTTTTATCGTAATTATCAGGAAAAAAAATTAATTTACAAGAAGTGGTATCAACACTAGTTAATTGGCAAGTGTGTTCGTCAAGAAACAAAGACAGGTATCTTGAGAAAGAGGAGGGGATGACTCGGTCATGCTTGGCAGAAAGATCACCTCTGAGGGTTTTGAATGAATGTCCAGACTCCGCTCTGCTAGCCATAAGGCTGTCTATCACTTCCTCTCGAAAGAGGGCACCAACTTGTTCTTTTTCAGATAATTTGACATTTAAAATTATTTTTGAGCAGGTTTAAACCAGATTGATTTTTGTAGTTGGATAAAATTTCTGTTATAGGTCAGAAGACCAATGTAATTTCCCCTTTTTTAACTGGCCACCTGGTTGGGTGACAGTATTGTCAGGTGCTCATTGCCAGGTGAAGGGAATTTACCATTGTTTTTAGGGTGGGAAAATTTGGCAGCAACTCAATCCTTGGGCGTATTAGTATCGCAATATTAAACTACATAACTTACAGCATTTTGAATATGCTGTTCTTAGTATGGAGCATCAGCATAGCTGTGCCACCTGTATTCACTTGTGGATGTTCGATTCAAAACTTTTGCATTTACTCCAAGGTGGTACACTCTGCAACCCTCTCTGTTAGGACGCGCGTAAGTTACGTGCTTTATGAGTTTAAAACAGTGAGATAGTTCCCTGTAAATGTGAATAGCTTGGCTGTTTCATTTTTCAAGTCAATGCTTTGTCCAAATAGTAAAAATACAGGTATCATGACACATGCATGATGGCATGAATAGTCTTTATCCCTGTCTGACTTTTTGGTATTTCAGTTTTATACTTTAACTACATTGGACAGTATCTTCCTCTACAGAAGTACGGCTGATTATGGCAAGAAAATTCAACGCTTGTGTCGTGCCTCGACGGCCGGAATGCACGTATTTATGGGCTGGATTGCTCACACTATCCACAGAGTCTGACAACACACCATGCTCCATGACGGGGTCGACTCGAAGGCTTCTTTTTATTGTGTATGTGTGAGGACTTGGCATACTACCAGGGAGTTGCTAATCATAGAACAAACGTACATTGACACTGAAGGGTTACATGATTTTACCATGAACTTATTAAACATATAATCTCAACACATCGTCCCCTTTTAGATCGATGCAAAACAATTAACTAACTTGTGATACTTTGTAATATAATGAGCAAACAATATTGTTCGAACCATGAGAAGCAAAAGCATTCATTACCAGAACATTGTTTTAAAATAATTAAGTCACCTACTTCAAAAGCTCCCTTTGATTTATGCTCAGCATTTTAGAATTTAACATCATAAAAGCCAGGGATGTCGATGAGCAGCTACTGGAATCTGGTTGCCTTCACGACTGCTCTGCCACTGTGAGTGTATAGTCAGGTTCCTTGTGTCCATAATTTTTATCTCTTTTATTTATTTATCTCCATCACTTTTAACCACGACAGGATCACCAGGGTGCAGCTCCGGTAGAGGGTGTGCTCCGCAATCAAAGTACTTATTTTGTTGTTGCTTTGCAGCACTGTCACACTCCCGCACTGCGTCATGGATGACAACACAAGGCATGAGCGGAGATGGTATGGTCGGTAATGTTGTCCGTAGTTTCTGACCATACATGAGCTCAGCTGGGCTCGCTCCCAGAGCTGGGATGGGAGTTGAGCAGGAGATAAGTAGAGCAAGGAAAAGGTCTTCCTGCTTGAGGATCTCTCTGCCTCTCCATTCACCTGTGCGTAGTATGGAATACTTGTAACATATCTGAAATTCCAATTTGGAGTGAATTTCCTGAACTCTGCCAAAGCAAACTGTGGGCCATTACCTGATATGATCATCTCAGGTATTCGATGTTGTGCAAAAATATTCTTCATTTTGTATACCAATGTGAATGATGTAATTTCTGAAAGAGATGATATGTTGATATATCTGGAATAGTAATCTACTGACACAAGGTATGGGTGCCCTTTAAACTCACAAATGTCCACTCCTATCTTCTGTAATGGTCGATCGGGCAACATCGATGGAAGAAGTGGCTCGCTTGGGTGTGATAGCTGTTTCTCAAAGCAATGTCGATATTTCGCCACCCGCTCTTGAATGTCTTTGCTGATGCCTGGCCACCACACGCACTGGTTTGCGTGCTCACAACACTTTGTAATCCCCAAGTGCCCATCATGAATGTGATCGAGGATCTCACGTCAAAGGGGATAAAGAATGACAATCCTGTCACCCCTCGTCAACATTCCGTCAATGAGGCTCAGTTCCCCTCTGATTGCAAACAGGTTTCAGGCGGCCAACTAAACCTTCTTTTTGTAAACAGGCCACCCCAAGATGGTGTATTCCAGAGCTCTCTTCAGATTGACGTCCTTTTGTGTTTCTTTTTGGATCTCTTTGAGTCTGGCATCTGATACTTGCCATGAGGAGACAACCTCACTGATGAAGACATTGACGTCTTCTTGAAGACTGATGTTGTCATGAGTAGACGCAGGACTTCCTGGCAATGTGTCGGCAACAATCATGTCCTTGCCTGGGGTGTGAATAGCCTCGGGCTTGAAACGCATGAGTCTCATAAGCATGCGTTGGCATCTCAAAGGTGTCTCTGACGAGTCTTTGGTGTTGACTTGAGTAACTAGTGGCTTATGATCTGTACACAAGGTGAATGTCTCAATTCCTACCAAGGAAAGTTCAAATCACTCACAATCCCACACTGCTGCCAAACACTCTTTTTCAATTTGTGCATACCGCCATTCAGCTTTCATAAGTGTCCTTGAACAGAAAGCAACTGATCAAAGTCCGTCTTCATGATCTTGCGGCAAAACTCCACCAAGGGCACAGCTGCTAGCATCGGAACTTACAGTTGTTGGATTGGCCGGATCAAAGTATGCCAAGCTTGTTGCTTTGGTAAGAATGTCTGATTTTGCAGAAAGCCTCTGCCTGATCTGGTTCCCATGTCCATGCAGTTTGTTTTTTCAGCACTTGGTTCAGTAGTGTCAAGGCCGTTGACAAGTGAGGCAAATACCTGCCCAGGTAGTTGACCATGCCGAGGTATCTCCTCAGCTCTGTAATGTCTGCTGGTTCAGCCATCTTTGCTATCACCTTAACTTTGGACGAATCTGGACGCACGCCCTTTTCACTGATTATGTGTCCCAGGAAGTTGATCTCAGACCTCAGATATTCACACGTTTTGTTGTTGAGTTTGAGACCTACTTCATTTAGTCTCTTTTTCACTCTGACCAAGAGTCATTCATGTTCTTCAGTGGTGGGCGTATGGCAGAGAATGTCATCGAAGTAACAGATAACTCCATCAATCCCTGCTAGGATTTCAATCATTGTCCTCTGGAAAATCTCCGGTGCAGATGATATTCCAAAAGGAACTCACTTGAAGAAGAACCATCCAAATGGTGTGATAAATGTGGTTAACTTTGCGGTTGTCAGGTAGAGGGGAATCTGCTAGAATTCTGATGCAGTATCCAGCTTAGAGAATACCAACGACCCACGTCGCTGGTGGATTAAATCATAAACTGCAGGAATGATGCATCTCTCAGGTTTGACCGCTTGATTGAGTTCCTTCAGGTCGACACGAATTCTGATCTCTCCTGAAGGTTTAACAACAGGAACCATCAGTGAGACCCACTCTGTTGCCTCGGTGATTTCTTCAGTCACCTCTCCATCCTCTTGTTCTCCTGCTCCACCTTCTTGAGTAGTGGAATAGGCACATGCCTAGCAGTTGTCACACTGTATGGCGTTGCCCCATCTTTAAGCATAATTTTGACTGGCTGGTACTTAACTTCACCAAAACTAACTGAATTGATGAGTTGGACCAGCCCCAAGGTAGTGGCTCTTGTTCTACAGAAGAGACTATCACTGTCATTATCAATTAAGTAAAATGGTGGCCGATTGCTCTTCTCCCACTGATGTGTCAAATCTTCCTACCACGTCCATTCTGCCTCATGGACTCAGGAGCACAACTGAGTTGGCAGGACATAGATCATGTTTTCCAAGGAACGTCCACGTTTTCTTGCTGATTACATTAATGTCAGCTGATTCCCATGTCAATCTTGAAGTTCACTCTTCTGCCACGTATCTCAAGATTTACCCTCCATGGTGGTTCATCATTGGTTTGTGCAGATCCAACGAAAAATGGTGTACGTGTTCGCGGTCCAGATGCATCAACTTCATTTAAAGTCTTTGTCCTGCAGACTCGTGCAAAGTGTGAAAACTTCCCACATAACATGCACTTCTTTCCTTCTGCCGGAGAAGCCCCTCTCGTGCACATAACCACATCTGCCACAGGTTGAACCTTTACCTTCACGCTTATACCTGTCCGTGTCACTTCTGTGTGGCTCATGCTTAACGCGTGCTGCATCTCCAGACAACCCTCTCTGTTTCTGAATCTGTAATTTGACCTGTTCATACTGCTGAGCCAGAGTCACTGCCATGGTCAAAGTCAAGTCACTTTGCAATTGAAGTTTTTTTTTCTGGAAGCTCTTTGTCATTTAATCCAAGCACAAGTCAATCTCTAATGTTTCCTTCTTTGTTTGGAAACTCGGCGCACTGACAGAGTTCATACAAACTTCTCACGTATTCTTCAACACTTTCCCCATCCTTTGGTTTATTTGAGAGAAGGTAGCTCTCTCATGAATCACGTTTCTTTTTGGCGTGAAATGATCATTTCATTTACCCAGCACTGTATCGAAATCATCGGCATTTTGATCTCGAGAAAACCTGAATTGGCTGAATATCTGTTTAGCCTACGCATCCTTTCCATACAACAAAGTATGAACCTGTACATTCCCTTCTCCCTTGTCAAGCTTTGTCGCTATTCTACGGCGGATAAATCTCTGGCGCCATTTTGGCCATGCCGTCGGCGTGGAGAAGGAAAAGTCTTTCGGCGGTTTGAAAGCCATCGTTCATTAATGTTCTTTGTGCTTCACGTCAATCTTCTGATATGAAATTGCCTTCCTTTCTCAGGTTTACTTCTGACACCATGTGTCGCACATCAATGGCCGTGATGTACGTACTTATCGACTGGATTGTTCACGCATTCCGGACAGAGTCTGACAGCACGCCATGTTCCAATACGAGCTCGACTTGAAGGCCTCCCTCGTATTGCGCATGCCTCCAGGGAGTTGCTCATCACAGAACAAACATACATTGACACTGTCGGCTTACATAACTTGTACCATTAGCTTGTTGTACTTATAATCTCAACACAATGCTGACGCTGATACGTAGAAGTCTGTACAACATGTTTAAAAACAAAAAAACAATTGTATACAAAGTTGAGGAAGAGTTCATAAAAATTGCTGGACTAGTTAATTCTGCCTGCAGTCTGTATTGTGTTCCACCTGCTCGGCTGCTTTTTGACCTGTGCAGGCAGCACTGAATGCTTTTTTCCACACGCATTTTCTTTGACTGCATTTGGCCACAAAGGGACAGGTGTATGGTCATACAAAAAGCCATTCTAACCTTGTCTGAATGCTCGATCCACAGGGACCATCGTGGGAAATGGCAATTAAAACATGAATGATCTGACGACACACCAGCTGGCTCTTGTTCTTACTTTTCATTTATGACTAGTATATTATACCAGCAAAGCAGGGAACATATTCCTGTCTTACTGAAATGGTGAGATTGCAAACGTTTACTTTTCATTAGAAAGATATATTTATTTGATGGCTGCATAGGACACATTGTACATCATTACATCTCAGATAATAGAACACACCATCTCCTTGTCTACCTTTGAAACAACATCCTTTTTTTATGGATTGCAAAACTTGCAAACAACATTTGAGTGATACATCGAAAACATTTTATATCACAGCACGATGTCAGAAAAATTCATGAACATCATAACACATGTATGATATGGTATATCAGTCTATATTGCATCACATGGTCTATGCATTGAGGAAGACAGACGGTCATAGTCATATACAGAAAGCAAAACTAGCGATGAGAAATAATAATGTGGGATATGTGGAGTCGAGCCATGTCAAAAATGGTCGTAACTTTGCTGACCGGACTAAGCTCCATTGATCTGGTTGTTGTGTAAGAAATAGGCAGAGATAAGTTTATCAATGTTAAACTCCAGGGTCAGCCTTAGGGGACAAATAAATCTCATTGTCTAATATCTGTTTGCATGTGGAGAGTTAAGTGGCTATTTCATTTTGTTTAATATGGGGCTTGTTGAACAGCTTGTGCCCTCTCTTCGCTCTCCCTCTCCACCCTTCAACCCAACAAGCAAAGAGGTCTTCAAAAAAAAAATGTACATGATTAATTTGATATATTCAATGTTTTCAAAAGCTGCTCTTGGGAGCAAACCAAGACCTTGCAAGGAGTACTAATTGGTTACAGTCTATGGATGAATAGATCTTTTGGAATGCTTGATATACCGTTACACGTGAATGTACAAAAGAAAAAGAAATGCCGACACAGAAGGATGCCATTCAGGACCATCATACTGGTGTTGCATTCACATCTTGTTTAAATGCACATTTCATTTTAATTTACCTTCCATCAACATTTCATCTCACCTAAAGGGTAACTTGAGGGAAGAAAAGGAAGAGGTCGACCTTGTATGTGCTGGATGGATGGGGTAGAGGCTGCAACAAAGCTGTCTCTGCTATCGTGCAGGACAGGGATGTTTGGAGAAATCTGATCATGAATGTCACCGGAAGTCAGACACTACTTAGTGGAACTTGATAACGAGATAAAGGGGGAACTGTAAATCAAACTTGAGTTGTATTCCATTAACATTCAAAATAATTTTGTTGAGCGCGTGAAACAAAATATGTTTTTAAAACCGAGGTCAGTGTTATCCTGTCATTAAGGAGATAAACCCCTGGTATCCATCCTTGGCATAAAATATATTGGTTTGACACTTCCAGAAAAATGCCACTTTTGTTACCTCTTTGCATCTGTTACCTCATAAAAATGCCAGCAAACCGTAGGGTTTGCAATTTCCTTTTGCAAAAATAATTTACATTGTATCGCAGTCAGTTGACCATCATGTCATCTGTATAACTGTTTGAATGCCAAGGAATACAAGGAAAAGTTGAAAAATAGTCCACATTTGTACAAATTGGAGCATATAAGTGGAAACCATTTTGCACAGGACCTTCTATGGTACAGAATGGAAGAGCACGAGTTCCCTGGCAAGTGCATCGTCAAAAGACCTATCGAAGCATGAAAAGCACAATAGCCAAATCATACTGCAGTGAGGAGAGGCAACAAGCTCGCAAAGAGATGCTGCCCGCAGATATCCAGACAGCACGTGGCGCCCTCAACACACTGAGGGTAACCTATCCATGATGTACACAGGTCAAACATTTGCTCATTTTTATCCAGTGAAATCTCTGTGTGCTCTTCAGAAGTACAAACATGCACTTTGCTCTGAGCGTTTTCCCTGTGTGATCACAACACCCAACAGTGCTCTTTGAAATTCCTTTCATGTCATTCCAATGTTCTTTTTTTGAACAGGCTCAAAGGCTCTTGGAGGAGCTGTGACACAAATCACACACACACACACACACACACACACACACACACACACACACACACACACACACACACACACACACACACACACGTGACAACACCAGACATGATTTTCATACAGACACAGCAACTGAGATTAGGGAAGTGACGTCACTTCCCAGAGCATTCCGGGTACTAGCGACGTCATGTCGATGATATTGCTTTTCTCTTCGGGCTATCAAGGAGGAATTTCCTCCTCCTCACAGATGTCAACCGATGAAGGGTTTTCTTTTTTCTATGCTCTGTGCTTTAAAATGCTGATGGTCAAGCAAGGAAGCAACACATACCATTTTTAAAGTCTTGTATGACTCAGCAAGGGGTCAAACTGCTGACTTCCCAGACTGAGTGTACGCTCTATCCATTACGCCACCGAGTTGTGGGAAAGGTATACAATGTTATAGTTACCAGTTTGTGTTTCAAAGAACATCACTGGGTTAACTCACTAGGATACCAATTCATGTGTAGAGAAAATGATGACATAGCTAAAGCTTTGTTGCTTTAAAAACCAGGACACTTCTTCTTGCCAGATTTGCCTCCGCCCACAATATTACAACATTAAAAAATACTTGTACCAAGCTTGATATAAATCTCTGAACCCAGATTCAAAATATTAAATAATTCTGGCTCCCAGACCATGTGTCCAATCAAGTTAAAATTTAAAACGTATATATCCCCATGACTACTAGATCATAACTTTGATCTTTCACATTGATTGATGAAACGATTTAAAAGAATTAATTTTTTTTTAATGTTATTGTTCAGTCCAATATGGTTGCCAGACCATGTGACCTATTAATTATTTGTGAACACCCTGGTGTCCGCAAGGCTTGGGGAACATGTGGGTGAAGTTACCCCTCAATCTGTCAAGCCATCTGGAGAAGAGGATTTTTAAAGGTTTATCCTTCAACAAATCATAACTGCCAAACCATGTGACCTGACTTCATAGGTGGAGAACTTTTTGTTCCTCATGGATAGTTGATCATACCTCTAAAGTTTTGCCTCAATTTGTTCAGCCGTTTCGGAGAAGAAGATTATTGAAGTTTTTTTTTTTTGACGTGAAAAACAATATGGCTGCCGAACCATGTGATGGATGTTGTCATAAATTTATTTCTGAAAATTTTTCATAATAATCAGATAAAGCGTTCGAGGTATGCAATTATGATGTCATAACGAAGCCAACGATGACATCATCAAAAAAAACATCACACTTGTTTTTCATGAGGAGTACTTGCTATGTGACAAGTTTCAATTTTTTCCATGGAGCGGTTTCAGAGATACAGCAGTCCAAAGTTTTTCCTTTTTTCAACATGGCTGCCACACCAGGTGACCTGTGGCATCATTGTAATAAAAGCATTCTACATGAGTAGTCACACTTATGGTGAAAATTTTGTTTCAATCGGATAAGCAGTTGCAGAGAAAACATAGAAAATTAGCACGGACGGACATACGGACGTACGTACAAACCCAAAAACGTAATGCCGTCGGCGACTTCGTCAGCGGAGGCAAAAAACGTTCAGAAAA
Organism: Eptatretus burgeri; assembly: GCF_056783735.1. Classification (NCBI taxonomy): domain Eukaryota; kingdom Metazoa; phylum Chordata; class Myxini; order Myxiniformes; family Myxinidae; genus Eptatretus; species Eptatretus burgeri. The sequence continues at coordinate 107,218,160 of NC_140961.1, read as the reverse complement.
AAATGTTTTGTTCCTGTTTCATTTCTTCTTACTTTATACGAATAGATGGTATTGTAAATAAAAACAATTTGCAGATCGTTACATTGATAACTTATTAGTATAGATCATGGAATTTGTCAAAATTATATTCCCAGCCAATCTGTTCATAATTCCATGTTGAAAGTAACCGCTAGGAGCTCCTTTTGCTATTGTGAGCCAACAATACACCCTGAGGTCCATTAGAAAATATACTTCAATTTCAAAAATGGCCTGTGGACATAGTGGCAGGACTTTCACAAGCATTCTTCTTTGATACTTCATGAAAACCTTCTTACATTTTTTTTTTTTACATCGACAAGGACAATAAAACAAATAGCTCTTGAATTTATTTTGTCTTTTTGAAACTTTGAAATTGAAGTATATTTTCCAAATGGACCTCAGGGTGTATTGTTGGCTCACAATAGCAAAAGGAGCTCCTCGCGGTTACTTTAAACTTGGAATTATTGTTCATTTTTGTTATCACACTGATATCATTGTGATTTTTTTCTGTTTTTTGGAATTTCCAGAATAATTTGGAAATCCTCATTTAGAAGACATCATTCGGGTGACAGGATAGTGCAAAAGTATCATCATCATCGTCATCGTCGCCCTTGTCGTCCATGCCCTATGCAGAGCATTGGTGCTGCCAAAGCAGTTGCTGGGTTCCAATCCTGGTCGGGCCACCACTCCGATTCAGGAAATCAGGGCAAGAATTTGTAATTTGTAATTTGTTCATGGTGCCAGCGATAGCTCAGCTCCTCTTCATGAAGGACACCGTGGGATCTTTAACATCTACCAACTAATACCGACAGACGGGACGTCCAGTTTAGCGTCCATCCGAGGGACGGCACAAACACTGATGAATCATCCTGCATTTGAAACACCAGGATGACAGTTCATAGCTGCGTCAGGACTCAAACCCAAGTGAGACAGATTAGAGGAGAGTGTGTGCTCTCGGCCATCCTACCTGCCCAGAATAGTGAAAGTAAAAAAGAAAGGTAAATCAAACTAAATAGACCAAAAAAAAAAAAAACATCACAGCAGGTGGAATTACTGATAACACAGAGGATCTCAGACATGTTCAGGAAACGTGTGATCTGGAAGTGGAAGGCAAACTCAAATATTCGGAACCAGGATGGCATATTAATCCAACACAAGTCATGGCATTTCGGCATGGTTAACAAGCCCTGGAGCTCTGTTCGGTTTTCACAGCATGCCACCCGCCAGTGACCGACCAGCAGTGTGTCCTTCAAATTGAAGTTGGAGTGAAAACGAAACAACGGAATAACAGCAATTGATTCCGAAGTGAACTCGCTAGTATATTTTATCGTTTTGCCATTACAGTCTTAATCGGGATTTTCTAGTTGTAATATTGTGAACAATTATTTCGTATAATCTTGTCAAGGATTAACTCAATAGTCAAATGGCTGAAACTTCTGTGTCAGATTAAAAAAAAACAAAATAAATCAATTCAGGCTGACTTGAGTCAGGTAAGAGATGTCAATGTGATGCGAGAAGGAAACTATAAGCGCATGGCTCCATGAATGGTTAACCTTTCATGGAAAACCAAATCAGAGGGAGGGGGGAGAAAGGGGGAGAGAGGGAGAGAAGGGAGAGGGGAGGGATAGAGGAGAGAGCGGAGGAAAAGAGAGACGAGGGAAGGGAGAGTGAGGGGAGAGGGATTGCTGGGAGAAAAGGAGGGAGAGTGAGGAGCCGGGGAGGGGAGAGTGAGGAGGTGGAGAGAGGAGGGGGGAGAGGAGGGGAGAGGCATGATTGCAGCAGATGTGACATCCAGTTTAATGTTCATCTGAGACAAGACACACACATTGATGAATTATCCTGCTTGTGAAACACCAGGATGACAGTTTATAGCTGGGTCGAGACTCAAACCCAAGTGAGACAGCTTAGAACAAGTGTGCATACCTTTCGGCTATCCTGCCGTGATGTGGCGATTCATTGCTTTGCAACAACTGAAAACATTTTTTACTTGTTGTAATCATCTCATTTATTTTGCCTTCCGAACTCTGGAGATGGCCTCATGGAGAACCACGCCATGGTATCAACATTGAAGATTGAAGAGCACTCGCTAAGTTGCTTAAGCACTCAAGTTAGCACTTCAATGAAACAGTTGAAGAAACCTTTAACAATACACTTTTTTATATGTACATTAATCTATGCCAAAGTGGTATGAGCCTGGTGTGGCTTAGTTGTTACGGCGGTGGCTTGGGATCCTTAGGGTCCTGAGTTTGAGCCCCGCCGGCTGCTGAGTTAGCATCAGGGGGTTGACTCAGCTTGTCATCCTTCTGAAGGTCAGTGAAATGAGTACCAGTATACTGGTAATTATCCCTGCAGGGTCGAAGGCGACTAAAGGGTTGGTGTCAGGAAGGGCATCCGGCCGTAAAAACATCGCCACAAGAAATGGTACCATGATTGGAGCCCGCAAAAAGCTGATCCCTGCTCAGGGATAAAGGCTTTCAAATGGTGTGATGAATCTATGCCAAAGTGGTGGGTTGTATAATGAAAGAAGATCGTACAAAAAGGGGAAACGTGGTGTAAAATAAAATTGCACCTTTTCAGCAAGCAAGCCACCGCCCAAGGCACCGCACAGTCAAACACAGGTGAGTGGGCCTTGAACTTTGTTCAAGTCGATCACTATATTAAGTGACAGTGTGGATATTGTAGAGCGATCGCCAAGTGGCTTAAGCACACAAGCAAGCACTCCAGCAAAACGGTTGAAAAGGAACGGCTGGCTTGGCAAGAGATTAGCAATTGCCGATCCGTCATATAAACACCATGCACCCAGAGATGCCGGGATTGTCAAGCAATTTCCGAATTGGACAAATGAACACTTTTTTTTGCAGTCGCAACTACTAATGAAGTCAATAAAGAAGTTAAAATTTTTGAAATTCGGCTGAGATCAAGAGATTATTGAGGTTATTGCATGTTCAGAAACAAAATAAAGCCACGAATGCTGGCATTTCCTGGTGTTTATAAGGATTGCAATGTATCCAGCAATTCATAGGTGCGATGGATGATCAGGCATTCGATGATATGAGTGAGGAAAATTTAAAAAATAAACTCTTTCATAAAGAAACTGTTGCGGCTTGTACCAAATCAAGGCATGTTGAGCAGGCCACAACAATAATGGTGAATTGAGACCCCAACAAGGGACAGTGAGGTGACCAAGGGTGAACCTTGATAAAGGATATTTAAGTAAGGCTGTTAATTGAACTTGATTTTAATTGAATTTTTAATTTTAATTAAATTTAAAATCTTAATTTTAATTTTGTTAATTGAAAGGGGTGTTGAAATTAACCAAAACACCCAATTTTCATAAATTCACTCCTTTGGAGTTCCCTGAGTATGCTTGTAAACCTGGTGTTGGCTGAGTGGTTATATTAGGGTGGCTGGCTTGGATTCTTCGGGTATTGCGTTCAAGCCTTCCTGGCCACTGGATTAATACCAGGTGGGGTTGACTTAGCCCGTCATCCTTCTGAGGGTGGTGAAATGAGTACCAGTGTAATGGTAGAGGGGCACAGCATCAGCAGCATAGTCATGACCCAATAAAATGATAGCCACCTGTCAGCAAAGCTGCCATATGCAAGAAGAAGAAGAAGCATGCCTGCAAGTTTGGGACCACTAGGTTTCATGGTTTTTGAGTTATGGAGGAGACACACACACACCGACACAGTCTGACAGTTGTTATTATAGATTTGAAAAATTGTAAAGAAAAATTAATGAGTCACAACACTAGCTCCCCCCTAGATTGATGACCAAAGAGAGATGATCGATAATGATGCAGCACCGAGTTCAGCCCCATCGACATCTGCATCAACCGCTTTGCCACTGACAATTACATCATTGTATTTTAAATGCGAGTGAGATTTATTTTGTTCTGTTTTTACACCATCATCATAACCAGTACACGGAAAGGATTAATCACCACTATTAAAGTGTACTTTGAGGTATTTGCTGCATATTTTAGCTCTCTGGAAGGACTCCACTGATTGTCGACTGGTGTTCACAAGTTTGCTTTATTATAAATATGAGCAAAATGTAAAAAAAAAATTAATGAGTCTCTGCAAACCAAATTATACACAGCATGGATAGACCACAAAAAGCTTTTGATATTGTGTCACATTCATTGGTCAACCCCTAAATAATCAAACTGATTGAGAAGGCAATTTTGCTTTGCAACACCACATTGATACTGCAGTACTTGGAAGGAAAGATCAAAACTCCAGGGGTGAAGAATGAAGATGCATCACGGGATCTTCCAGGGAGACAGCCTTTTTGCCCCTCCCATTTTGCTTGGCCCAAGACCCACTAATCAACCTCATTAATGAGTAAGGACATTGATACACCCTGACATCAAATTAGAGAATATCCAAAGAAACAAGAAAGGTGACACATGTATTTTCCATGGATGGTTTAAAACTATTTGCAGCAAATGATGAAAAATTGGCAGAACAACTCAAATTAGTGAAATGGTACTCTGACAACATGGAAATGGAATTTGGCCGAGATCAGTGTGCCAAGTGCACATTCGAACAAGTCAAACCAACAAAAATGGATTTAATAAAAATTGACACAAATACAACAATATAGGAGCGAGACAACGAAGCATTATGTATTAAAAAAATACCTCATAATAGAAGAGAGTCACCAAATTAGTCACAAACAAATGTGTAAATTTTTTTTCCAAAGAATACCTATGCATAATGGATGCTGACCCTGAAAACAAACATTTCTCCAACAAACAAAATCAATGCCACAAATTAACTCGCGATACCAGTTTTCCAGTCGAGCTGCGGAATGATAAACGAACCACAATTAGAAATCAATAAAACTAGATATCAAAACACAGAACCTCCTCAGTATCCACAAAATGCTCCAGAAAACGAATGCATCCTGAGAATGTACTGACAGAGACAATGAGGAGGTAGTGGCCTGATGGAACTCAACCAAGTGCACAGAGTGACTACAGTAGGATTGGCTGAGTCCACGAAAAGTGCAACAGACGACCAAATCCAATTTGTAATCAAACACGAAGACAACAAACCAGAGAAGGTATCCCTAACCCACCGAGCAAAACATTTCCAAAGACAGGTGCGAATGGAAGATGTCACACATGAAACCGAAGCAGCAACAAATGCAGCTCCAATGATAGCAAAAAAAAAAAAAGACAAAAGAAAAATATATAGTTAAATATCAACAGATATACACTGACAACTGGGAAAATGATAAAAGAGCAGGAAGGTATTATCATTAAAATAAATAAATATCTCTTCTGGATCTGATTTTGACAAATTTCCCTGACAATATCTGCTGCTCTTCCTTCGCTCCAATTGGTTCTTCTGACCACGTCCTTGTTAAAGTGGACATCTCTCTGGCTGTTATCAGAGAACCACCTCACCGCCGTCGAGTCTGGCATTTCACTCAAGCCGACTGGCAGGGTCTCCGAGCAGCCATCAAACTTACAGACTGGTCTCCTATCACTACTTTCTCAAACATCAACTCATCCTGGGAATTCTTTCAAAGAAACTTGCTCTCCCTCATGCACAGATTTATCCCCTCTCGTGTTCAGTTGTCTTACCCTTCCTCCCGCCCTTGGTTTACTGAAGCTTGTGGCGAGGCAGTTGTCCTGAAACAACTTGCCTTTGCCTCATGGAAAGCAAACCCAACTGAGGGCAATCTCAGTTCTTTCCACAAAGCTCGGAACAAGTGTGTAGCTACCCTCAGGAGAGCCAGAAAACAACATCTTTCTCATCTCAAGTCTGAACTCTCAAACCTCTCTCCCTCCTCAAAATCCTGGTGGCGTTTAATCAAATCTGTTTCTGGTGTATGTTCCCCCTCCATCCCCTCCCCTTACCTCAAATGGCCGCACTGCTGATTCCACACGTGATAAAGCTGAATGTCTAAACTCGGTGTTTGCAGCTAAATCTTGTGTCCCACCCCCATCACTATCTCTACCCACTTTACCCAGTCGCACCCAACTGTCCCTGGACTCTGTATCCTTTTCTCCTGACAAGGTGGAGAGCTTGCTTTCAAACCTCGAGTCAGATTCTGCAACCGGTCCAGACGGCATCAGCCCACGTGTCCTCAAAGCCTGCTCTTCTGCTCTTGCTCACCCTCTCTCTGTTCTATTCACCCTCTCATTTTCCCAAGGTCATCTGCCATCTGCTTGGAAATCTGCTAACATCACTGCCCTGCATAAAAAGGTGCAAAAACAGATCCCTGTAACTATAGACCAATCAGCCTTCTCCCAATCATCAGCAAGGTTATGGAATCCATCATCGCTTCAGACATGAAATCCTTCCTCTTCTCCAATGGCTTGATTTCCAATCATCAATTTGGTTTCAGACCAGGTCACTCTACCCTAGATATGCTGCTACTGCTCTCCCATCAATGGATGGAGGTCCTCAATGCCAGACAGGAAATCCGAGCCGTATCCCTGGACATATCACGTGCTTTTGACACAGTCTGGCACCCTGCCCTACTCACCAAACTCTCTTCCCATGGTATTCAAGGCCATCTCCACTCATGGCTCGCAGACTTCCTCTCCTGTCGCAGTCAACGTGTGGCCCTAAATGGAGTTCTTTCATCCCCTCTTCCTGTGCAGGCTGGAGTTCCTCAAGGTAGCGTTCTGGGCCCTGTTCTTTTTCTGGTTTTCATCAATGATCTCTCGGACTCTCTGGAAAATCCTCTATTTCTCTTTGCCGATGACTCCACCCTCTGCCGTACCATCTGTCATCCCTCAGACCGGCAAGCAGCAGCTTCTTCGCTCACTGCAGATCTGGATAAAATCACAAACTGGTCCAACACGTGGAACATGTCTTTCAATCCAGACAAATCTCACACTCTCACTATGTCTCTTCGAAAGGACCGTTTACAAAACCCCCATCCACTTTCTCAACAATCCTCTGGAAGAAGTCTTTTCTTTCAAGCTTCTGGGTCTCACTATCTGCCATGACCTTTCCTGGGAAAGTCACATTTCCAACCTTGCCTCAAAAGCCAGTCGCCGACTGGGAATCCTCCGTCGTGCAAAGTCCTTCCTCGGCCCTCTTGAGCTCCTGACCACTTACAAAGCTTTTCTCCGTAGCCTGATGGAGTACTGCTCTCCCCTCTGGGCTGGTGCTCCTGCCTCCCACCTTTCTCGACTTCACGCTGTCGAAACCAGGGCTTTTAAGATCATTGGCATCTCCCGCAATGAAGCTGAGTCTTTGGGCCTCTCACTCAATCACCGCAGGTTGGTCGGTGGTCTTTCTGTCTTCTACCGACTCCTCTCCAGCCTTGCCCCGTGCTCTCCCTGGGATCTGTCCCAACGACATTTCGACAGGCGGCTCAAGGTCCGGCAACAAGGGCCTTGTGGTAAAACTACCAAAATCACGAATGACTGCTCATCTTCACTCTTTCATTCCTCTTTTTTCGCGCCTTTGGAATAAACTTCCTCACTCTATTCTTTCCCATTCTTCCCTCCAGGCTTTCAAAACAGCTGTTCACCACCACCTCTTATCTTGCGCGATCCAAATCCTCGATCTTTTCTACCCCGATAATCCACCCAAGCCCACTTCCTTCAATTCTCCTGCTTTCCTTCCTGAAAGTCCCTTTAATGTCCATCTTCCCCTCGCCATGTTCCCCGTCCCATCCCCATCCCTCCCCCTTCCACAGTTCACCTGTGTCTGTTCCCCAATGTTTTGTCCCTTCCACTCCCGCCCCTCTTGTCTCATGCCTCCTTGCTGTGAGTTGTGTGTTAGCTCTCATACGAGCCTCGACCAAGGTATACAAAAAAAAAATAAAAAAAAATAAAAAAAAAAATAAAAAAAAAATAAAGAGTTGGACAGATTAGGCATCGACAAAGAATGCTCATTGGAATGGTGAAGAGGGGAGAAGCTCAACTGGGATGGAGAACAAGTCATTATAAATGCCCAAGACCAAGGACAAGACACCAATGGCTTTAAGAAGATGGCAGGACTGAGTCAATCAGACAAGTGTAGATTTTGCAAGGTAGAAACAGAAAGTACGAGCTATCTCCTGTCTAATCATTGCTAATAATTGAAAACAAGGAAGTAATGCTCACGTATGACCAAATAATCCCATCGAGCATGAACACAAAAAAAAACAGCAATCCTAAAAAAATGAAGTGGAAAGATCCTGGAAGCTGAAACGGTTGAGGAAAATTGTACCAGTGATATATAATTGGAGTAATGGGAATTATAATTAAAATGTAATGGGGAAAAAAACATCGTTGGGAAGATTACCACAAATGAACTGTAGTTGGAAGCTATTCAGGGCACTGTGATGACCGATCAAAAGAGCCCTCAGACCAAAACTTTTGAGAACAAGAAAACTTTACAACTTGTTCCATGAATCATGATCCCTTACTGAAATGGAGGTGGATACATTGAGACCTGGGAGGACTCCATTCCACATTCTGAAACCCCATATGCACACACACACGCACACACACACACACACACACACACACACACACACACACACACACACACACACACACACACACACACACACACACACACACACACACACACACACACACACACACACACACACACACACAGCTCCCGACTAAATAAAAATCAAGAAAACCATTAAGGGACATCTTTGGAATCCCGCTGATGGCCAGAGTCTACAGACCACAATCCACCACACAACATGAACTTACTATAAAGGAGAAATGGTGCAAAGTAACCACAATGGTTATCTAACAATATTTGGTATAAAGTCCTGCTAACATCTTCCGAGCTATGTTCCTTTCCTAAATCCAAGTGACACCCATTTTTGGAATCGATGAAACCGTCATAATTACCAACCCTGGATACTCACTTACTGTCCCAATACTTTTGGCATTATCGTGAATATAATTACAACTTTTCATATTTCGTTTACCTTCATCAAAAGCTGCTTCTGAAACCTCTTTGAGTCCGATTAACCACTCTTTTGATGGATCATTTAAAAATAATAAAATCATCGAGACCACAGTCTCGAGTCGTGTTGCATATCGAATTGACAAGTCCTGACTCATGGCCTCGCGGGATGACCTGCTTCTCGGTGGAATTTCTGCAAAGAGTTTAAGGTCACGAACCACACTTTACAGTACTTACGGCATTTGAAGGAACAGTTACACACAAATCGTGTTAGAGACAATTTGTGACTTTTGGCTTCAGCAATCTTCGGTCTGCACCCCGCGGCGCGTGATCCTCTATATGAAGAGGATGGAGATGTGAGGGGGCAATGCCAGAGCACGAGACTTCACGATCGGTGGTCAACGTGACAAGTTCTCCGGTATCCGAAGTTTGAAGGCCAAGGTACGTGTAATACCTTTAAATATAGTCTAAGAAGCGACCTTCCATCCACGAGCTCTTTGTTTTATCATCACATGGACTTTACGTATCGTAGCGCACACACTCAAACACCAATTCCTCCATCTCGATGTTCAATGTATCCTTCCAGTCTGGACGGAATCATGTACGAGATCATTTGAATTTTGTTGGGGGGGTGTGGGGGGGAAAGGGAGTTGTACCCCTTTTATATGTTTCATTTGTATAACCTTTTTTTGTATACGTCTTTCTTTTAAGCTGTTTTAATGCTTTTACTCTTTCATCTCTTTTACTTTCTGTCCCTCTCTTTCGTTTTCTATCTCTCTAAGAACTGAATTGTTGCAGAAATTTTTCTGTAAAGCTCACTTGGCTGTGCCTGGATGGGTTTGGGGGTTTTGGAGTAGTGGCTGAAACCCGAATCCTATCCAGGTTCCTCCTGACGACGACTCCATCTTTGCTCTTTACTTCTTCAGGTTCTTTGTTGGTCTTCCGTTTCATTATATCGACTATAGGACGTTGGTTCAATCATAGGAGTTAGAAGTGCAGATTCTTGTGACCTTCATCTGCCTCTAAGAAAGTTGAAATCACATTTTCTCTTGCAAACAGCGTACTGTATATCTGGGATCCTCACAAACCTTTGGCATGGCTTTCCTTTCTGCAGATACTTTGTTGGAGTGTTCCCTATTTTATACCATACCATGTTGTTTCCCACGTTGCACCAGAGTGTGCTTGCCCCTATTCATAGCAGGTTTCCCAGGTTATACCATCGTGGTACTCAGGTCTACACCACAAGATTGTTTCCCAAATTATACAATGGCATTCCCCAGGTTGGACAATAGTGATCCCCAGATTAAAATAAAGTGCTCTCTAAGCTGTATCTGGAGAAGTACGGGTGCAAAGAAAGGATGCTTAGGATCGAGGGGGTATGGAGAACAAAAGGCCATTTGGCCAACAGTGGAATAAGTTGGGGATTAATTGGGGCCATGAAAGTAGTAGTAGTCGTAGTATTAGTAGTAGTAGTAGTAGTAGTAGTAGTAGTAGTAGTTGTTGTAGTAGTGCTTTTGTTAGAATTGTCACAATTCTATTTAATTTCGCTCGCTCTCCTCAACCCTGCTAGTACACGGTCAGGACTGCAGTAGGTAAGGTGGAGCATTTTAAGAGAAAGCAGCACCAAGAGAGAAAGAGAGGGGAAGAAAGAACAAATTACCAAAATAACACATTTATATGAATAAGAGTAAAGTGCCTTGTGGAGAGATACTACAAAGTGCTTCGTTTGTGGTCCAAGTTTCCTTAAAAATTTGAACAGTGTTACCATATTCTGCCACCTTATATTCCGAGACAATGCATGAACATATCAAGCCTTTCAGGCTCACAGAACTGTGTTCACCACATTTCTCTCAATTTTTAACTTCTTTTTTTTTAAACAATTTTTTTACAATTTTTTACTAAATTTTTAACTGGTTTTAAGGTCAAATTAAGGTCAAGGTCAAAGATCACGGGGTCAAGATAACGTCAATTTCTCAATTTCATCCGATCGAGACGGGACCAACGCCATTCAACAGATAACTGTACCCGCCCATGGGCGGGTACTTTGCTAGTGTTATACTATGATAGAGGATGTCACATAAGTCTATAGATGATTTGAGCAATCAATGGTCTCAAATGACAAGATCGAAGTGCTGATCAGCAAGTCAGTGATTTGACAAAAGGGTCCATGCCAGTTATCGACGAAAAAAATGCTTTTATTACATGCTTCTTTTGCAACAATATCACTTTTTTAATGAACTAATACTGTTGCGAATCTGGAAACCATGAGCACACAACATTCCAGTCCTATAGCTCAGTTATTTTGATAAGTGAATGTGGATAGATAGCCCCCCTTTCCCTCATCTAATGGGTGAATAAATGCAAATGCGCTGTGAGTTACTTTGATAGTCAGGGTTTTCTTTCATTTCTACACCCCTCATAACTACGACAATGCCAGCAGCACCTTCACCTCACTCTGGCCGACGCCATCGCCGACGTGCGTGTCAGCACGTATGTGGGTGGAGGCCACGCAGAATACTATTCCTCTGCCTGTTTGATGGGTGGAGTTCAAGGAGGTGCCTCATGGTGGCCCTCGACCAATCAGCGTGCTACGGGTGGGGTGACACCACTCAACCAATCAGATCCTGCGACAGAGAGAAAGGGGTCCGCGTGACGTCACCATGCCTCCGGGCCAATCAATGGACTTGCCGCTCGTTTTTGCCAATGACAGGGTCACGAGCAGTTCTGCGCACCAAAACCGTCCAGTGAGGGAGGCGGGAGGGGCGGAGGCGTCCCCCCCCCCCGGAGACAGGGTGAATAAGGGTGCGGTGCATTCGGAGTGTGATCCTCTTCCTCTTCCTCCTCTTCCTCCTCTTCCTCCTCTTCCTCCTCTTCCTCCTCCTCCTCCTCATGATCAAGAGCTTGAGAGCTTGAGAGACACCATCCCCCACGAGAGCTGCAGGGGTTGTGCACCGCATCCCTGCTGCTGGATTCAGCTCGTCTATCGCTGGTGCCCGGTTCAACTCAGCGCGAAGACCACACGAGGTGCACAGGTCCGAGGCAAAATCTGGTCTTCAGCTCGCCCTTTCCCTCCGAGCTGGAGGCCTCAATAAAGACCACTTTGGGTCCGTTTCTTTTGGGTGTGTGCGTGTGTGTGTTTGTGGCACCAGTCCAGTAAGTAATAAATTGTATAAGTGCCTTGCTGTACATGCGTGCCTCTTATTATTCGGATAACTCTGCTTCTTACGTGCCCCCCTGCTCCATTATAAATTAACCCATGTGTTAAATGTATCGGTTCGTTTTTGTCTTTATTTTATTGGTTTAACACGGCGCATGTTGGAAAATTAGCCAGGCTGTTGCCGCTGTAAGGGACATTTGGACCGATGGAAGCTCGGTGACCATCCGCTCGAGTCGCACACGATTCGAGTACGCTAGCGGCTCGTTTCATACGAGCATCGGCGAGGGTGAATTTTCCCGGTAGTTGGACGATGTGAGTATTTAGGTAAATTGAAATTGGCAAGCCACGCTATCCCATGTGGTCTATATATTGGCGAACTTCAGTCCGATGAGGGACCCGTCAACTCCGGAGTTATCCGGGGTGACGACCTATAAATTCCGGGTGATCGGTGGAGCCGACCCTACTGCTCCATCTAGCGGTCGTGCTCGTCCCCGATACCCGACCCCGCAACAATACCATCTTTTATTTATATACAGTGCCCATAGACATTCCACACCCCCTTTGAAAAGTTTCACCTTTTGTTGCCTTCTTGCCTGGAATTAAACAGCATTAAATCACACCTTTTCCACCTTAACTTACACATTGTAACTCACAACTTCAAAGTGAAAAACAAATTCTACAAATTTCAGAAAAAATTAATTAAAAATACAAAACTACAATATCTTGATTGGATAAGTGTCCACCCCTGGGTTCATACTTGGTAGAAGCCCATTTGACAGCAATTACACCGGTGAGTCTGTTGGGATTGGTCTCTATCAACTTTGCACACCTTGATTGGGCAATATTTGTCCATTGTTCTGCACAAAACTGTTCAAGCTCAGTCAAGGTCTGTGGAGAGCGTTGATGGACAGCAATCAACAAGTCCTGCCACAAATTTTCGATTGGATTGAGGTCGGCACTCTGACGAAGCCACTCAACGACATTTATCTTTTTGTTCCTTAGTCATTCCAGTGTAGCTTTGGCTGTGACCTTCAGGTCGTTGTCATGCTGAAAGGTGAACTTCCGTCCCAATTTTAGCTTTCTTGCAGAGGTCAGCAGGTTTAACCTGAAGGATTTTTTTTCTATTTTACTCCATCCATTTTCTTTTCTGTCCTGACAAGTGCTCCAGTCTGTACTGAGGGGAAACATCCCAATAACACGATGCTGCCACCACCATGCTTCACAGTAGGGACGATGTTATTTGGGTGATGTGCCTTGTTGAGTTTGTGCCAAACGTAATGTTTTGCATTTAAGCCAAAAAGTACCATCTTGGTTTCGTCAAACCACAAAACTTTTTTCCACATGGCTTCAGAATCTCTGGAGTGGTTTTCTGCATACCTCAAATGGGGGTATGCCTGGTGTTGGCTTAATGGTTAGGATGGTGGGTTTGGGATCCGAGGGTCCTGAGTTCAAATCCTGCTCAGCTGTTGAATTAATACCAGGTGGGTTTAACTCGGCCTGTCATCCTTCCGACGTCGGGAAAATGAGTGTCAGCATACTGGTACACTGTGTCGAAGTGGCGACCCCTCCAGGATTGTGCCCAAAGGCAAGGAGACTGCTTCAGCAGCACCAACGCTCTGCACAGAGTATTGGCCCAATGGATGGATTGAAATGGGGATATGCCTGGTGTTAGATTAATGGTTAGGGTGGTGGGCTTGGGATCCTTGGATCCTGAGTTCAAATCCCACTCACTGTTGAATTAATACCAGGTGGGGTTGACTGTGCCTGTCATCCTTCCGAGGTCGGCAAAATGAGTGGTATCCTGTGTGGGAGTAGCGACCAGTTCAGGATTGTGTCCAACAGCCAAGGAGACAGCTTCGGCAGCACCAACGCTCTGCACAGAGTATGGTAGCAATGGATGGATGGAAATGGAGGTGGGCTTTTTTGAGCAATGGTTTCCTTCTTGCCACCCTACCATGCAGGCCAGACTTGTGCAGTGTTTGGGATATTGTTGACACATGCACACATTGACCAGTCTTTGCCATAAAGGCATGTTCCTCTTTCAGAGTTGCCATTGGCCTCTTGGTGGACTCGTATGATCAGTCTCCTCCTTGCTTGGTCATCCAGTGTAGAGGGACAGCCTGATCTAGGCAAGGTCTTGGTGGTACCATACGCCTTCCACTTCTTCATGATTGTCTTGACTGTGCTCCAAGGGATATTTAAGGCCTTTGAAATATTTGTATTCCCATCCCCTGATCTGTGTCTTTCCATAACTTTATTCCGGAGGTCTTTTGAAAGCTCCTTCGTGCTCATGGTTGAGCCTTTGCTGTGAAATGTTCTCAACAGAGAAAACCTACAGGAACAAGCTGATTACCTCCACCACCGAATGTGAAGGAAGTTATGTTTTTACCTCTGTTTGTTTGTTTCTTTGCCTGACTGTGTGCAGGAAATATATCAAAAAGTTGTGGATGGATCTGGATGAAATTTGGTAGGCAGGTTGGGTGTGTAACAAGGACAATCTGATTGGATTTTTGTGTAGATCCGGATCTGACAACGAGAATTTTAAAGTGATTCTTCACCATTGAGAGATAGGGCCAAAAATGATACACAGCACGATATCTCAAAAAGTTGTAGACAGATTCGTACGAAACTAGTTGCACAGATTGGGTGCGTGACACGGAAGAATTGCTTCAATTTTGGTGAAGATCCGAATCCGGATCCGATAATTTTTAAAGTGATTCTTCACCATTGAAAGATAATACTAAACATACATATTGTTGTGGTTGACCAAATTCGCAAACCACCATTCAGGTCCCTTAGGTGAGATATCTCGGTAAGTATATGTGTAGTTAGGCCCAAACCCGTTGTCTAGAGGGAATAAATGTCATTCATGAGGGCTGCGACTCTTCAGGATAGCCGTTTTTCTTTTACTATCTTTATTTTGGACCAACCGCCATTATTACCACCACCAACCACGTCTCAACAGCCATCACAACAACAACCACCAACCACAACGCCGCTTCACCACAACCGCCACGACCTTTACCGTCACAACTCGCCACCATCGCATCACCGTCATCTCGCGCCACTCGTGGGCACCGATGCTGGACTCGTGTAGAGCACGCACCGAGCAGCGTGTTCAAAGGCATCGCGGACTTTCCGCAGAAAAACGGATCAAAAACGACTCACGCCCACTTTTGTTCCGTCCAATCGGTGAGCGAGGGGCGATTTGGCCCCGCCTCCAGGGCGTTGGAGGGCGGTCGCTATAAGCAAATTCATAGATCAAAAAGCATTCACGCCCACTTTTCCTCGGGCCAATGGGGAGCCAGCAAGAGAGATGAAAGGTCGGAGGCAGAGGGTCAAAGATGAAGGAGCGAGGCCACGGGGGATATAAGGGGCCGCGTTCGTCAGTCGAGGCAGTTCAGTTCGCAGGAGGAAGAGTTCAGTTGGAAGCGTCAGAAGGGTTGAGTTGGAAGTGGAGAAGCAGTTTGCAGTTGGCAGTTCGCAGTTGGAAGTTCGCGGAGTCGGTTCGCGGAGTCGGAGTGAAGAGGACGGAGCTGTGGAGAGGCGGCGGCGGCGAAGGCGGACGAGGGGGTGCTCGCGTCAGATTCGGGGAACTGCGGAGAGAAAGGCCGGCGGCGCGACCGAGGTCGTGGTGGAGACGCTCGTCGCGGGACCCGCGATTTTGTGAAATCCTCCTTTCCCCGAGCATCAGCAACCCCCTCCTGTTTCCCCCCGCGCTGAGATAGTGCGACAAAAGGGGGTGGGAGTGCCAGGGGGGGCACTCCTTCCCACCCCCTACCAGACACTGTCCGCGAGGCCCGCGGAGTTGAGGCACCACCGCCACTTCGCGTCTCATCATCAGATGGGTAGGCCCGACACAGTCTCGGCCCCAGACCCGCCTACCCCCCTCATCCTGGAGGGTGGTTCTCTTTTCTTTTGCTTTGGGAATATGTGTTGTCGGCGCCGTCTGTGAAGTAAAATTGTATAAGTGTTGCCGTGTGCTCGCGTAGTCGGTATTAGATCTGCATTGTCGCATTTGCTTTTTGTCTTCTTCTTTTCCATGTGCTTTTGGTGGAATTGTATATGTGTGCTTTCCGTTCATCGCGAAATAAATGTGCTTATTATTGAACTGTTTTCCCGCTTCGCTTCGTCATTTCTTTCATTGAATCCCCATCTTGCTTCACGTAAAGGGTTGGTCGTGGGCTAAGACGCCCGATAATTAATCGAACCGTCGAGGCCGACGAATAACACCGCTCAGTTATCCCGATAGTACGGAACGGGTCGCTTAAGTGGCCCGTGTCCGAAGTCGACCTGCGGCGAGGTGCGATCGCCCGGTCTACCCTCCGTGTGGGTACTTAGGTAGGTCGAATTTGGCGAGCAACCCTATCCCACGCGGGGGCCGATTGGCTCGATCGCGGTGAGACCGAAAGGTCCACCCGTGACTGGTTCCCGGCGTTAGTCCGAGAGGGTCACGACTGGATTGTCCGTCCGGTGGGCGACGTGCCGCGATTCGAGTTACGAGTTACGTGGCCGTTCGCACGCCGGCGGGCGCGAATCCGCAACACTGGTGTCAGGTCGTGCGATATAAACTCATCGCCCTCCTCGCAGCACTGGTAACGGAGAACGGGAAAACAGGCTCTCCTGTCTCCAATTAAATTCACGGGAATCGGTCCAGGGGTGAGAGAAGCGACCCCCGATTCCCTCCAAATTACGAGCGAGCTAAATTAACCCTTTAAGAGAAGCAAGATGGCGTCTCAAGGCGAGCGGGAGCCGGGGGTATTAGAAATGTATATGTGTAGTAATGTAGAATCCATGGCTCAGGATGAAATCCCCGTGCAGGAAATGTTGGTTGTACAGGAAAACGAACTCGCCCAACTGAACCCAGAGCCCGAAATGGGTGCGGCAGCGGCTGCGGTGTATGACACCTCCCCTCCCCCTCTCCACCAAAACCCTTCCCCGACCCCTGCCGAAACGGCTCACCCAAGCGCACCCGACATGGCCCAGCTATTCACCATGCTGGCACAAATGAATGCGGAAATGACAGCGAAGATGAATGCGAACATGAACAAGCAAATGGACGAAGTGAAAACGAGGATGGATACAAATACAAATGAAATGAAAAGCATGAACGAAAAGATGGATACAAATACAAATGAAATGAAAAGCATGAACGAAAGGATGGATACACATACAAATGAAATGAAAAACGAAATGAACAAGCAAATAAACGGAATGGAAGCAAACATGAGGGAAGAAACGAAAAAGCTCCGGGGTGAGACGCAGAACATGGGCCGATGCCTGCAGGCGGGCATGAAGGCCGTGACCAGGGAGATTAAAATGGCGACTCCACGTGTAGAAGCGAACGAACTGGGAGGGGGTGCAACGGTGACCGAAAGGGAAAAATTAAAAGGGGAGACCAAAACGTGCGAGACGAGACACAAGGCCGTGACAAAGGAAATAATAATAGTTGAGACAAGGGAGGTTAAAGGTGAAGAGGTGACCGAGTTGGCAGAGACACGGGAGACAGAAAAAAATAGAGGAGAGACTGCACGATGAAGACGGGGTAAGTGACGCACACACACACACACGGAGGTAGTGGAGGACAACGGGGGTGAGCTGGTGGACTGGGTAGGGACCCAGTGCGAGCACCTGGATGGCCTCCTCCAGGAACGAGGGGAGGGAGTATGCCCTCTTGAGGCGAGTCACGACCAGGTGAGTTCGGTCGTGCTTTGCGAGTTCGGGGGGAGGAGTGCTGCGAACGGGCGCTTGGAGAGCTTGGGGGGTATAGAGGCCCCGGAGACCCTTGTGGGGACACGAATCCCCAGTGTAGTTGTCCCTGTGTGTGTGGTGCAAGGTGTGAGTGCGTCCCCGTGTGTGGAAGCGACCCCGTGTGTGAGTGGTGTGGTGGCGATGGTGCCAGAGTACGTGCTTCCCAGCACGCCGTGTGTGGATGAAACGGCCAGTGTGGATGAGGCACCGCGGGTGAGTGCCCCCGCGTGTGTGAGTGAGGGACCGTGTGTGGATGAAACACCGCGGTTGAGTGCCCCCGCGTGTGTGAGTGAGGCACGGTGTATGAGTGAGGCACGGTGTGTGGATGAGGCACCGCGGGTGAGTGCCCCCGCGTGTGTGAGTGGTGTGGTTTGTGTGAGTGAAAGGCCACGAGTGCGTGGAGCCACGTGTGCGAGGGAGGTAGCATGCGTGAGTGAACGGCCGAGTGCAAGGGAGACCGTGTGTGTGAGAGAGCGGTATGTGAGGGAGATGTCGGTTGGCATGCGGGAGCACGCAGCCGCGTCTCCCGGTGTGAATGTGATGGAATGGAGTGTGAGCGTCGTAACACGCAGGTGTGCGTGGGTGGAATGGAGGCGACGACGGAGACATGTGAAGAAAGAAAGCCGAGTAGCGGCTGTAGTTGTTTCGGGGACCGTGCCGGGTTCACCCAGCAGTGAGCACGAGGTCCGTGCTGTGCAACGCACGAGACCACCACGTGCTCGCTTGCGAGAGTGAAGTCCCGGTCCGGAAACGCCAGCGGTGGATTTGCCGATCCCGCGGACGGACAAAGTTTAGGCAGGATTACGGATTTGGACCGGACGGGTTCTCCACGCGATCGTGTGTGTTAAGCTCCAACGGGCAAAGCACATGTGTTCGCGTAGGGAACCCCTCGAAACGTGGGGCTTGTGTTTTTTTTTTATGCGCACGGTGACGCCATGGCTGCACATGGGGTTGGAATCCGGCAGGAGGGGTATCCCTGCCGGATGGTACCGTCCAAGGAGGGACGAGGTACACGTGCAGCTGCATGACGTCACGGGCAGGTGCAAAGTGCGCGAGTTGCCGCGCTGGTGCTGCGCATGTAAAAAAAACAAAAAAAACAAGCCTCACTTTCGGGTGCACAGGATTCCTGGGCAAGGGGTGGAAGACCCCCTTGGCCAAGGGCACATGATGGAAACTAGTTAGGGGGAAGGGTTAGCTTAGTTAGACCGACTTCATGGGGCAGGGGTAAGTCCTCATGGAGTCCGTGGAATGGATTAGTTAGAGGGATGATAGCGAGATTTAGGTTGGGAAATTATTTTTGAGTTAGGAGACAGTGACAGACTTGTGAATGTGTAGCGGGGACGTAGCTTAGCTACGTAGTGTTAAAAGGAACGTGCTGTAGTTTAAGGGACGACGTGGGAGCACGAGTTAGTTAGGGGATGCAGATAGAAGGATGGCAGAGTTCAGCGGTGAGTGTGTTGAAGAGTTGGTGAGTGAAGTGGAAGCATGTGCTTGGTGAATGAGTGAAGCCAGCGGGTCTGTGTGAGTGGAGCGAATGGGAACTGCATGGTGCGATGAGTGATTGGGGGGAGGAGTGACTCCCGCCCAAGGGACCCCGGGGTCAGTATAAAGTGAGTTAGGGGGTTAGTCAAATTTACAAAATGGAGGTCGTTTTGTTGTTGGTGGGAGTGTAGGCTCGAAACCCGTTTGGAGGGGTGCAGGAGCCCTGTTGACGGGCTGGGAGCGTGGCTGCGAAAAGTGAGTATCGCTGAGTGGGTACCCCGGGCACCAGGCTAGTCGGCCGTGGTCGGCCAAGGGCCCATGGGGGGCCGGGATAGCGTAGTGGGCACGGGTGTGCCTGCTTGGTGCGGGGGCCCGGGGCGCCATTAGCCGCGTGGGCAGGGTTGTGGGCACGGGTGACCCTCGGAAAGGGGCCCGGGAAGCCAGCCTGCCACGTGTGCGTTTCAGGGGAGGTGCCAGGGGGGGCACTCCCCGGTGTTAGGGAGCTGGTAGGCTCGGAGGCAGTGTAGTGCCCGGGGGTGCCATCGTCGGAGAATCGGCAGAGGGTCGTGCCTGCCAAAGGGGGCCACGTGTCCCAGCCATGAGACCGTGTGAGGGCACGGAGAGAAAATTGGGGGGGCGAGGCCCGAAATTGTGAGGACACCAACACAGGCGACGGGAATCTGGGTTGTTAGAACCAATAGTTTAAGCGAGAGGCGCTTGTTGAAAGCCCCGGGGTAGTTTAACAGTTAAATGGTTAGGGTAGATAGGAAGTGTACCCCTCCGCACCATCCATCCCCTCGCTCTCGTTGTGGGCCGCTGGACCCACTTTGGGTTAGATCGCCGAACTCTGGGGAGGCCATTCTGAGGCTTCGTTGGGCCTCGACACAGGACGCTTGCTCTCCCTTATTCCCCTCCGGGAAGGGAACGTAGGGGTTGGGAGTAGGCTAGGTGACAGGATAGGTTAGCCGAACAAGGACAGTACAGGGGGTTAGGGGACGATTTATAGTGGGGAAGTAAAAGAAAAAAATAAATAAATAAATAATAATTAAAAAATAAGTTGGGGCTAAATTGGGGTTTGACAAATTAAGGGAGTGGGTATGTACAGTGACAGGCAAAGGCGATAGGTGGGAGGGAGACAGGTAGGTAGGTCCGAGCCCGCCTTCCAAGTGGCCAGCACCACCGCACTCCCTCCACCAACCTCCACTGAACGGCAAAGGCTGGCCAGCTTCATCTGCTGGCTGCGTTGCTGCAAGGCAAAGGCCGGCCCACTTCATCGGCAGCTGTTGTGTTGCTGCAAGGCCTGTGCTGGCTGGATCGTCTGCAGCTGTGGTACTTCAAGGCCTGTGCCGGCCAGTTCATCTGCCGGCTGTGTTTGCCTGCAGCGGCCTTCTTCTGCGGGCTGTGTTTGCCTGCTGCCTTTGCCATGCCATGCCCACTGCCCCTGTTCACCAGCCCCGTTCAATTTTTGCTTTGCCCCCCCCCCTGTTCACTGCCATGTGCGCCAGGATCGTAAAAGCAACAGTTTGCAAGCTGCAAGAACTGCCCTGTTGGCAGCTACATCACGGGCCTGCAGTGGCGGCCCGTGCACCGTGTTTGCGTTCAGTTCAAACCATTCATCCATCCATTCGTTGTGTTCATTGCGTGTGCCACTTGAGCTGGCACGGAGACTACGTTTGTGCAGCCCATGCACCGTTGTGGTTCACTGCGTTCAGTTCAAACCATTCATCCATCCATTCGTTGTGCTCATTGCGTGTGCCACTTGAGCTGGCACGGAGACTACGTTTGTGCAGCCCATGCACCGTTGTGGTTCACTGCGTTCAGTTCAAAAGGGAAGGCCTTGGACTGCGTGTGAGCAGCCAGCCACGTTCCCTGTCACCTGCATTGTTTGAGTCAGAGACTGCATGCGAGCAGCCTGGCTCCCTGTTAACTGCTTTCTTTTTGCAGAGCTCATTGATCCTGGGCCATGGTTTAGTGTAAAATTTGTAAGTTAAGGTTAAGATGTACTGTAAATATGAGTGCGCCCCCGGCATGTTTGTCTTAGCGCCGGCAATTTTATTTAAGTCGTCCGTGTGAGTGAGTTTGTTTAGGTAGTTACTCAGCCCTTAGGTTATTTATTTTGGGGACACGAATACCATGAATGTCGCACTCAGGGATCCGTAGGTAAAATGTACTAGGGGAAAACTACACATGCTGACACACGAAAATTTGACGACTCGGGACGAGTCTGTAAAAAGGGGAGGGGGTAGTGTTGTGGTTGACCAAATTCGCAAACCACCATTCAGGTCCCTTAGGTGAGATATCTCGGTAAGTATATGTGTAGTTAGGCCCAAACCCGTTGTCTAGAGGGAATAAATGTCATTCATGAGGGCTGCGACTCTTCAGGATAGCCGTTTTTCTTTTACTATCTTTATTTTGGACCAACCGCCATTATTACCACCACCAACCACGTCTCAACAGCCATCACAACAACAACCACCAACCACAACGCCGCTTCACCACAACCGCCATGACCTTTACCGTCACAACTCGCCACCATCGCATCACCGTCATCTCGCGCCACTCGTGGGCACCGATGCTGGACTCGTGTAGAGCGCGCACCGAGCAGCGTGTTCAAAGGCATCGCGGACTTTCCGCAGAAAAACGGATCAAAAACGACTCACGCCCACTTTTGTTCCGTCCAATCGGTGAGCGAGGGGCGATTTGGCCCCGCCTCCAGGGCGTTGGAGGGCGGTCGCTATATGCAAATTCATGGATCAAAAAGCATTCACGCCCACTTTTCCTCGGGCCAATGGGAAGCCAGCAAGAGAGGTGAAAGGTCGGAGGCAGAGGGTCAAAGATGAAGGAGCGAGGCCACGGGGGATATAAGGGGCCGCGTTCGTCAGTCGAGGAAGTTCAGTTCGCAGGAGGAAGAGTTCAGTTGGAAGCGTCAGAAGGGTTGAGTTGGAAGTGGAGAAGCAGTTCGCAGTTGGCAGTTCGCAGTTGGGAGTTCGCGGAGTCGGAGTGAAGAGGACGGAGCTGTGGAGAGGCGGCGGCGGCGAAGGCGGACGAGGGGGTGCTCGCGTCGGATTCGGGGAACTGCGGAGAGAAAGGCCGGCGGCGCGACCGAGGTCGTGGTGGAGACGCTCGTCGCGGACCCGCGATTTTGTGAAATTCTCCTTTCCCCGAGCATCAGCAACCCCCTCCTGTTTCCCCCCGCGCTGAGATAGTGCGACAAAAGGGGGCCCCCTTCCCACCCCCTACCAGACACTGTCCGCGAGGCCCGCGGAGTTGAGGCACCACCGCCACTTCGCGTCTCATCATCAGACGGGTAGGCCCGACACGGTCTCGGCCCCAGGCCCGCCTACCCCCTCATCCTGGAGGGTGGTTCTCTTTTCTTTGCTTTGGGAATATGTGTTGTCGGCGCCGTCTGTGAAGTAAAATTGTATAAGTGTTGCCGTGTGCTCGCGTAGTCGGTATTAGATCTGCATTGTCGCATTTGCTTTTTGTCTTCTTCTTTTCTATGTGCTTTTGGTGGAATTGTATATGTGTGCTTTCCGTTCATCGCGAAATAAATGTGCTTATTATTGAACTGTTTTCCCGCTTCGCTTCGTCATTTCTTTCATTGAATCCCCATCTTGCTTCACGTAAAGGGTTGGTCGTGGGCTAAGACGCCCGATAATTAATCGAACCATCGAGGCCGACGAATAACACCGCTCGGTTATCCCGATAGTACGGAACGGGTCGCTTAAGTTGCCCGTGTCCGAAGTCGACCTGCGGCGAGGTGCGATCGCCCGGTCTACCCTCCGTGTGGGTACTTAGGTAGGTCGAATTTGGCGAGCAACCCTATCCCACGCGGGGGCCGATTGGCTCGATCGCGGTGAGACCGAAAGGTCCACCCGTGACTGGTTCCCGGCGTTAGTCCGAGAGGGTCACGACTGGATTGTCCGTCCGGTGGGCGACGTGCCGCGATTCGAGTTACGTGGCCGTTCGCACGCCGGCGGGCGCGAATCCGCAACAATATATATATATATATATATATATATATATATATATATATATATATATATATATATATATATATATATATATATATATATATATATATATATATACACACACACACACACACACACACACACACACACACACACACACACACACACACACACACACACACACACACACACACACACATAGTTGCCGTTCTGCGAACCGCATCCCTCAAAAGCAATAGCAACCATCATAGAGCGGTCCCAAGACAGTTATGCCATTAATATACCTTCAGATGGTGCCTTCCATTTTGTCTAGTGGGACAATGGGACAGTGCTTTGTGTGGATCTCATAGCTCGGTCTATTTACACCATTCTAACATCATTTCAACTCTTCTTTTCTGCTTATTCCTGAGGTAGATCTGAATTTGGGTCCTCGCGGAGGCCAACACGTGCAGCACGTGCCACGGCCGGGAGAGGGGAATATGAAAACCATGACAACACCACACGAGCATTGACAGCGCAGCTGCGAGGATACAGCGATACTATCAAAGGAACCTCTGACCCAAGCTCGAGATGATCGTCTGACGTTTCCAATGATCTGGGATGAGATTGTCGGTTGCATTGAAAAGGCATATGAACTAATATCTATGAAAGAGGCTGCACGGATGTTGTTTTTCACAACACAGAAGCAAATGATCCAATATCGGCGAGAGCATGGCTGGCACCTTGGTGCCAATAACTATATCGTCAGAGGCCGATAATAGGAAAGCAAAACCACGCCACATTGTACAGGACACAAGTGTGCTAGATATGGGTGGCGCATTCTTTTCAACCCCTTTCTGGATTTAATTACATCGGCATCCTCTTTTCCCTGCATTTCTCCATCTGATACTCGTACCTATAGACTTTTTCATTCCAAACCTCCATTTAATGATTATATCCGATCGTTCCCCTCAATTCCTGACAGAGATCTTATCGTTGGTCCTCGCTGGCAGCCGTGGGTGTTCCCCACGGATGGCGGACATCTCCTTGCCTCTCCGCCCGGCGAAGCGGCGATCAGGCAGAGGCGCGTTGTGCAGTTCAGATCTCTCGGGCCGCATGGTGCATCCAAGAGCAGGCATTGATCAGTGCTCATCGGGGGTGCGTGGGTGGGCATTCGGGGCCGACGCGATCCTCGGCCGGTCGTCAGGGCATAGTCCGGGAGATCGCTGCAAGGCAATTCATGTTGCGGAGTTCGGTGTGGGGCGATACATATCATGGGGTTCGGAGCGAGACGATTCCACAGCTTGGAGTTATTTTGATGCAAGTGGAGTGGAGCTGCTTCCGGCCATCACGGCCACGCCATGCACTGGTCTGGCCCCAATCAGAGCGGCCGATTCGGGTGACGACACATTGCTTCGGGGTAATGCCCCCACCCTACACCCCAGTGTCGATTAAGAACGGGTGGCGAGGCCGTCCGGAGTTCCGGTTTTGGTGTCTTGCCCATCACTGCCATCAAAATGCTCGTCTTGTTCTATGCCTGGCCTGGGATCGATCCCTCCGCCCATCTGATAACTCCGCCTTCTTCACCCACTCACTCTTGACTCTGCCTTCTACTCCCGCCGTTCTGTCGACATCGCCTGCGACTCCGCCTCCTCCTTCTCCCACCCTTCTCCGCCCACACATCACTGATTCCACCCACCCACCTGGTCCTGTCTAGCACTCCGACCACTCGCTCTCGACTCCGCCTTCTTCACGCAAAGTCCCTCCTTCACACCTCATGGTCGTGCCACCATTCTCTGGACCAACGCGAGCTGTAGTGAGGCAGATAACAGCAATTTTTGAGAGGAATCGTGCAAATGATGATACAAGCATCAAATTTGGCACATTTGTTCTCCAGGGGATTCTAATCAAATCTGCCTGATTGGCCATTTGAAAACCCAAATTTTGAAAAATTTGAAAAAAAAAAATTCAAAAAAGACAAGATCACGAATCAATGTTGGATGCTGGCTGAGATTGGTCAATGTTTCAAAAACATCATCAAAGACGTTCCACGTCTGCCATGCAGTTTTCATCCCTTTCCCGCGGAAGGCAGACACGATGTCGCATCCCATGAATGCATGGAAGTATGGGTTCCCTCTAGCTTTCTCAGGCCCTATTGCAGAAACTACCTCATGGACTGGGATCCATCGCACCTTGACTCCTTGGCCAAAGGAAATCCACATGTTCTCAAGACCTAGTTCCTGTAAGGATGGCAGTACAGATATTGCTATGACTAGTACGTTCGTGTCATTAGCCTTAATGATAATGGACTTGCTACCATCCGCCGTTGCATCCCTGGCGTGTACAAATATTCGAGGGTAAGCTTCTTCGTAACAATATGGAGACACAGCATCCAGTGTCTTCCTTGTGTTGCTAATGGCATCTTCTCTTTTTGTGACAATGACTGTGCTTGCCGTCTGTGCTTCACACATCTTTTCCGCAAGGAAGTGAAACAGCTCAGTCTTGTTGCTGTCATCTCGAAGAAAGCTTCTCCAGTTACTTGGGGTCTTACTGGTTCCTGTCACTCTTCTTCTGATTCCTTGCCCCCTTTTCGACCTTGCCTCGGACTTCAGACTTGACTTGTACCCATCAAACACTACGTCCACCCTCTCGTACCTGGCACCATAGGATTCCACCTTTGGGATAATGTCATCTTTCGCAAAGTCATCAAATATCTTTGAAGTGCGTGGTGATAGGGCATTGATAAGTGCTGAGCCATCAATGATGACTGCATCTCCCCTTGGTTCTCTGTCTGGGATGTTCACTTGTGCTTCAAGAATTTCAGCCAGCTGTGACTTCATACTTTTTTGAAGTTTTTATTTTTATTTTTGATGGGCAGATTTTTGATGGCCAATCGGGCAGATTTGATGAGAAAGCCCAGCAGAACAAAAATGCCAAATTTGATGCTTGTATCATAATTTGCACGATTTTTCTACTATCTACTACACTAGTGCATGAAGTGCCACAAAGCAAGAGACGACACGCCAGCTCTCAGGGAGGTATCGCCCAGCGGAGCATCCCCCAAAAACGTATTGGTGGCACGATCGCGCAATCGTGCAAGGTATTGAGAGACCATTAGCCTCATCTCGTCTCCTCCTTTTTCTCTTCATTAGCTCCTCTTCATCGGGTTGTGCGTGCGTGCGTGTGTCCTGGTGCCTGTCCTCGTTTAAGTTAAGATTGTACAATAATTATGTCAGGATAACTCTGCTCTGTGTCTGCTTTTGTAAGTTGCCTGTATATTGCCGCACCTTTCACATTTCTTCCTATCCCTGCATTACACACAACAATAAAACTATACACTGTGCCGCATATCTTTCCTCGCCTGCTTGTAAATAAATTATTATTAGAAATGTTCCCTGCTCGTTTTTGTTTGTTCTTTCATTGATACAACATGGTCTGAATCTTAGCTTAGCCAGGACTTTATTCCCAACCATCCATTCCCTTTAGCCGGTACATCCTTAGCATTGTCGATCGGCTGCATCCGATCCGGTAAGGTGATCCGGTTCAGATAAGGCGTACTGAGGGCATGTTCCCCAGTAATTAAATCACGTAATTAATTAGGTTAACCCGGTTAACCCATAGACAGGAGTATATATACATATATATATATATATATATATATATATATATATATATATATATATATATATATATATATATATATATATATATATATATATGTATTATATAGCACGATATCTCAAAAACTTGCGGAAGGATTCGAATTAAATTTGGTGGGCAGGTTGGGTGTTTGACCACGGCGAATTGATTCTGGTGAAGATCCAAATCCCAATCTGGATATGAAAATTATTTAATTTCAAAGTGATTCTTCCCCAATGAGAGATCGGGTCCCCTGGTCTGTCTCAGATAAGTTCCCCATATATTTCCACAGGGCGCTCAAGATCCACCAGCAACTACCTTCTGGTAAAACTACCAAAATCAATAATCACTGCTCACCTTCATTCTTTCATTCCACTTTTTCCCTGCCTTTGAAACAAACTCCCACACACTCTTCAATCCAAATCTTCCCTCCAAGTCTTCCATCAGCTGTTCCCCACCATCTCATATCTTCCCCCATCTAAAATCTTGATCTTTTATACCCCCGTTAATCCACCCCAAGCCCACCTCTTTAAAATTCCCTGTTTTTCTTCCTGAAAGTCTCTGTAGTGTCCATTTTGTTTACCCCATGTACTCCTATTGTCTGTTCCCCACTATTTTGTGCTTTCCTCTCCTGCCCTTCTTGTGTCCTGCCTTGGAAGATGTGTTAGCTCTAACATGAGCCAAGCCATGGTATACAAAAAAAAGGGGGTGTAGACTTTTTTTAGGCACTGTACTTCAATGAATAAGGTCAAAAACTTACTGGTCATCGATTTATATAATTACAAGGGGGTGGGGGTACCCACGCATTGCTTGGGGGAAAAGAAACTACGTAGATGTTCCGGCACATGTTGGACAATGAAAAGGTATGGAGCTATACATTGTCCTCATGATGGTTACCTTTTGCATTCTGGTCGGCAGCAGCTCTACCTGATCACAATTACCAAATATACACTTTGTAGCAGCAGGTGTTGGCCGCAAAACGGACATAACCTCCACTCAAAATTTTGTGTCTCCAGGTGCTACGGTTTGGCGTGAAAAAATAACTTCAAAACACACAAACACTTTAATACATTTATAAGATTACTCTCCCTCAAAATTTTTTTGTTGTCGATGTGAAGACCATTTTGGCAAGTTCATCGATCAAACATCCATGGTCCTCTTTACATATTCGACCTGCAGTAGCTGCAGATGTCATATATATCTCTCTCTCTCTCTCTCTCTCTCTCTCTCTCTCTCTCTCTCTCTCTCTCTCTCTCTCTCTCTCTCTCTCTCTCTCTCTCTCTCTCTCTCACCAAGTGCATTGTCTGCATGATATTGATATACCTGCGTTTGTACACCTGTTCTGTACATCATTTTCCACCTGGAGCCTGCACTTTGTTTGTGTTTGTTGCACTTTTTCCTTGCAGCGAAGCGTCTTGCTCGCAGACATGTCTGCTATGACTCGCAATCGTGCACTCCTTGTGCTGCTCCTGTTGTGCATCCTGACTCAACCTCGATCCGCCACAAAGGAGTCTCGCTCTCAAGAGCCAATCTTATTTCAGGGCTCCCTGCGGAACTGGAGGAGCAGCACAGGGCCGGTGAAGAGAAGAACTCTTTTGAGCCCCATAATCGAATTCCCTCCAGGTAGGATGTAATATTGTGCACGTAAATCAGAATAACCAGCAAACTCAGGTAGTCCGTGGGCAAACGTGGAGATGGAGGTACAAAACAAAGGATTGCTCATTTTAGAAGATTCAATTGTTGTGAAATACTAGAACAAATGAAGTTGCAATTTTGGAGAAGGAAATTAATGGAAAATAGAGAATACGAATCGTTTTGTCCATCCCTTTACGTCAGGCAACAGTTTAATCAGTATTCTCGGTAAGATTTCCTAATTTAAGAAAGTACATCTCGGGATAAATGAGTGTTTTCTTCTTCTTGCTGCAGGAAAGAATCCAAGTGCACAGACAGTGTTTGTGAAGCACATCGCCACCCTTCCTCTCGGCCGTGAGAATATGACATGATAGTCACTTCTCTTATCTCATGCAAAAAAACCACAGAAATTAACCTTTATCAACAATAATTATTTGTTTATATGATTGATTGACAATTCCATTTCCTTTGTACATGTGTGTTCGACCAAGAACATCAGAAGTAACTGGCACTGAATTTTAACACAGCAATTTGCAGTGAGGATGTAACAATGCGGAACTATCAATGTATACCTCGGGCTGGCAGGATATCGTGGGTTGGGCCTGGGTTTGAATCCCAACTCACCTATAAACTGTCACCCTGGTGTTTCGCAGGCTGCACAATGCATGAATATCACTCGTTAAGCCAGAGGACTCATCTGCCAGCAATGGGGGGATGGGGGTGTCATTGTTGGATGTTAAAGGTCTTATTGTGTTGTTCACGAAGAGTTGGCAAATTATTGCTGACATCCTGAACAAATTACAAATTTGTCACATTCAGTTGAAAGTAGGGACTGACCAACTCGAAGGTGGAAATAATTGCAGCTGTTTAAGTAGTAGTAGTAGTAGTAGTAGTAGTAGTAGTAGTAGTAGTAGTAGTAGTAGTAGTAGTAGTAGTAGTAGTAGTAGTATTACCTGGAAAAGGAAAAAGATGCTTATATATTGTTATGTTTGTGAAGTAGATGGAGGAATTTCATCGTAAAGGTAGTATTGTATAGTGTAGCATGGCCCGTGGATGGGTAGGAGACATATCGATGTATACTAAGCAGGGAAAACTGAGATTAAGATTGTTATGTGTCTCCACATGGGGGTGGTGCTGTGTTAACTAGGTAGGGTTTAAGGCTAGTTTCTCTCAGTATGTGATTGCCTTTTGTGATCTTTTCCTACGTTTTTTCATTTGAGTCGAAATTCGCTAATGCATTACAAATGCGTGACAGCCGGTCAGAAAAATCATATTCAAATAATTCCGCTCAATTTGTCACTTCTGGAATCATTTGATTCCACATTTTTGGGTTTCACTCATTATAAACGCTTCCAGTCACTGGAAAACGAAGAAAATATAGAATGTTTGCCAAAAAAGTGGGGTTAACATGCGTCAGGTTTGACTGAAATATGAGGGAATAAAATGCCGTTTTTCACATAATAGCAGAGATATCACGGCCATTACGGGCTTCTTCATCGGAAAACAATGACGTGTTGTTTGTGCAGTGCCACTAGGCACACGTCTATTGTGTCATCACTTCTGTTGTACCTCGTTCACGTGTCCTGCAGACCACTTTCACGTGCGTAAGAAATGGACAGACCTGCATCATAAGTTTCGTCGGGATTGTTTTGCACGATCGGCCATCAATGGAGACGATTCCTGCAGATCGGTATCCTACAATTACGATGTAATACATATAATTGATGTCTTTATTGCAATGCAGCTATATAGTAAAGCTTATCATCATTTATGCTCCCCCGTGAAACTTTGACGGACACATCTTACGCACGTTAACCGAGGAAACCTCGCTCCGTACGAGCAATTTGTCGATCTTTCCGGTGAAACGTGTTGCAGAACAAAGGATTCTGAACATATTCTATGGGGGAAAGGCGATTAATATTCCAATAGACGTATGCGAGTACGGCTACTCGGGGTATGCAAATGCGTTCTACGCGGACGTCACAAAACTACTGCATCGGAATCAACGTTTTTCGGAACAAGATATGTAAAATCGGACAAACGATGAATTTCGATGCGCATACTGTATTACGGACGTGTCCTATGATATGTAACTACGTAGTGTGAATAGAATATTCGACACAGAGCAAAGGTATCCAAAAAAGAGGCAAAATTATAACGTACCAAATTCAATGAAGGCAATGTAACGCATTAGCAAATTTTGATTCATTTACAAGGCTGGCTATAAAAAGGAATGTTGATTTAACAACAACAACCTGCAGGCCATGCCCCCAAAGCTTGGGGATTGGTCTGTGTGACGTCAGAAGGGGCTAAAGAGACAGAAGGGGCTCTCTCTCTCTCTCTCTCTCTCTCTCTCTCTCTCTCTCTCTCTCTCTCTCTCTCT
Organism: Eptatretus burgeri; assembly: GCF_056783735.1. Lineage (NCBI taxonomy): Eukaryota > Metazoa > Chordata > Myxini > Myxiniformes > Myxinidae > Eptatretus > Eptatretus burgeri. The sequence goes on along the minus strand of NC_140961.1, from coordinate 107,187,257 downwards.
CTCTCTCTCTCTCTCTCTCTCTCTCTCTCTCTCTCTCTCTCTCTCTCTCTCTCTCTCTCTCTCCCTCTCTCCCTCTCTCTCTCTCTCTCCCCCCCTCTCTCTCTCCCTCTCTCTCTCTCTGGGCAGTTGGTGTGAGAAATGTGGTAGAGACAGAGGGTCTCGTTTCCTTGCTCTCCTCAGCATGACCAAATAGCAGGGTGATTCTTGTTCTTCGTGTTGTGTGAATTTGTTCACGTGCTGGAGCAAGATGCTAGCGATTGACTGTTTGGCTGGGTCACAAAGTTGTACGTTTCTGAGGAGAAGGAGAGAAGAAGAGGAGCACGTCTCTTGGCCATATCTCAGAGCCGTGGCAGTCGCCCTTATTACGTGATTGAGCAGCAGGCGGCGCCATTTGGTGAGTGGTCCTGATACTGAGAGGAGCGGTGTGGTAATCTCGATCACAAGAAACTGCTTGGCAGTTATGGGCCCCAACGAAGCAAGACCGTCCACACAAATCACCTCACATATGTGACCGCAGAGAACGACTTGGCGCCATTTTTCTGTGTTTTTCCACATGATGGCAACGTGGTTTCAAGGATCGTCAGGCTCCTAAAATATCATCTCTGGACACACACCTAAGTGCCAAAATAAAGGGAGGATTTTCTTTTATTTTCATCTTTCCCCTTGTCTGTGTTTGTCTGAGTGGAGACGCCGCAAATGAGGCTTTAGTTTATCTCATGCTTGAGATATTTTCATTAACTCACGCTTTGATTATTTCCATTATAAGTCGTTGATTTATGTTCATTACAACCTCATTTGTTTCATTTACTTGTGCTTGTCTATTTGTTGTGGGTTGGAGTATAAACCCGAGTGCTCCCATTCTGGTGAATGCATCTGGTAAACGCCTTCGCCACCTTCCATCCCACGTACATCAGAATCTCCAAGAACCTCGGCTGTTCGCCTCCAATGTAGAACCGTTCGGCTATTCGTCCAGGTCTGCGTTAACCAACCATCCATGACAACTGGGTCGGGAGCGAGTCATTTTATAACCTAACCAGCTGGACATGACAATATGTTTGTTAACTAATATTTCAATGAAAAATTTATAATGTAAAACCATATTTCTACAGGGAGGTGTCGAAAAATGGATATACCCAAAAGAGTGTTGAATAGTTTTATTGTTATTCGAGATACTGGCATAAATTTGTTATGAATACACGTGCCTAATAGACTTGTAAGTTTTTGGTTCACGAACGCCAGCCAGAGTGACCACTATATTCGTTATGTCTGTATGTCTGTCTGTCTGTTGGGTAGTCAATGTAGTAGAAAAAAAAATTGAGATTTTTTTTTCTACCCTTATTATCAGTATTTCCGTCGATATGTTTGTCTGTCTGTGTGTCTGTATGTATGTCTGTTCGGTCCAGTGCTCCGTTAATACAATGGTGATTTCGATGAAACTTGGTTGGTAGGTTCATATCATGACCGAGTTGAGAACCTAGTTGAGCAAATGAGAACCGTTGCTATGGACCCATCCGTTGCCGAGCAACTGACCTTTGAAATTTTCAAAAAAAATCTCAAAAATTTATTTTTTCGAAAATCAAAAATTGGGCCACGAGCGTCTGCAGGCAGTGCATTCAGCCATATTGTCAAAAATTTCCAGCCGGATCCAATGAAAACTGTCGGAGAAGATAGACTTTGAATGAACCCTGGTCGAAAACAATAAAAAAACGAAGTCTGTTATGTCTCAGAGACTATGAGTAAGATATACATGAAACTGGTCTGGTAGGTTCATGGTATGTCCTAGTTATGTGTGAGAAAGAACCGTTGCTATGGACCCCTCCGTTGCCTAGCAACGGCCGAAAAACCTCTAAATGTGGGGGTATTTTAACGAAAAAACAATCTGCAGCATTAACCCTTGAAGCTAGAATCATGAATTTTTTTGTGCTTAATCCTCAGGTCTTTCCCCATCGAACGGGCCCATCGCATCAGGTTATACTGGGTAGGCGACTACCCATGTCCGCCTACCGGCTTGTCTGTTTATCTGTTTGTCCAGAGCATAACTCAGTGGACTTTGATCCGATCTTGATGAAACTTGGTTATGTGTTCGATAGTAATGTCTACTTGTGTTTTCCTGAATGACTCAACGTCGTGCTACGCCCATTGTGGGCGGAGCCACGCCCCAAAAATAGCCATTTTAGGGGGTAGTAGGATTAAAAATCTATCTTCTTCTAGGGAATTGACTGAATGGAATGGGTTCTTTGGTATTTGAATAGGAAAATGAATTATCTAAAACTTGTCGTTGTCCGATTTTTCATTTTCGTCCCAAGGTCAAGGTCACAAGGTCAAAAACTTAGAAAATTGCGAATTTTGACATAAAAATCATACAACCACCCAAACTTTGAGAGCTAGGATGACAATATTTTTTTATGCATAATCTTGGTCATTTCCCACTTAAAGTCTTCAAACCATTTTGCTCTATCTCGAACACCTTGCCCATAGCGCCCCATTCAAGTTTGTTTTTACGCTGATTTCATCAAAGTATGGATAATTCTGAGGAGTGCGAAATGCCATATAGCCTATATGACATTATATTGTTCCTGGAATGTTCCAGAGGAAGTTTTGCACCAAAGGTCATAATCCTTGACCTTTGACCTATAAAGGTCACCAAGTTCAAATTTTCAAAGTTGTGGGAATCGAACCAGGTATTTGACCTTCTTCGACGAACTAACTCCAATAAGCTATAGCACGTATCCTGTTTCCTTATTTTAATGTGCACAACATTGTTTTGTGACCTTTAAAGATTATGCAAAGGTCAAATTTTGAAAGTTGTTGAACGAAACCGGGTTTTCGACATTTTGCAGCTAATAACCTGTCACCCGTACCACATCATGTTGATCATTTTTATAACTTGGTCAAAAATTATGACATTGTCTCATCCTTGACTTCGGAAACAATGTACATCATCAAATACCACTCATGGACCATTGTCGTCTTCAGACTTGTAGTTTTTTTATTTTATAATGGTATCGTTTGGATATTTTCGAATTATTAATAACCATCTACATGTCGTCCATCATTGACTATAACAAATCCCATATGGCGTTCAAATTCTGAGAAAACGTTTTTCAACACAACTGTAGATATGGATGAACATCCATCCATCCATTGGGACCATACTCTGTAAAGAGCGTTGGTGCTGCTGAAGCAGTCTCCTCCCATTGGGCATAATCCTGGATGGGTGGCCACTCCGACACAGGATACTATGGATGACACATCAACAATACGATGTTTAAGTTATTCAAGGTCCCTTGGTTTGCGAGTGTGGAGTTTACTTTTTTGAAAAAAAACCCCAGGGATAAAAAAAATATAAAAAAATATGTAGGTATAAATTCAGGTTAATCAGGGAGCCATTTCATAGATCCCCCTCAACCAATGCAATGGTCTGGCCAAGTTTGATTTAAAAACACTTTAACATTTCGAGCAAAGTGACGTGGTGCTCTGTCCTGTTGGAAGATAGCTCTTTGCAACAAGTTGTCATTTTCTTGGAGTTATGGAATAAAGAACTCTCGTAGCTTGTCGATGTGTGAAATGCTGCTGACAGTGCGTTCATCAAAAATATAGGGTCTCGAGATGTGAGAACGTGACATGGCATATCAGATGTTTACTTTTGGGTGAATCCCTTTCATGTTCATATAATTCATGTCGATTTTATTCTCCCTTTATCCTACAATTGTGACCATTAGCTTCAGCTGAAATGTGGAATGTAGCCTCATCCCTAAAAATGTTCGTCCGATTCTATCCTCACAATTAATTATTGACAAACATTTACTCTTGTTTCATAATCCTCTTCAAACGGTTTATGAACTGTTCGTATTTTGTCACATTTAAAACAATTCTTTTTGAAGGATATCATGAACAGAACTTTATGGAATGTTTAACTCAAATGATATTCTCCTAATTGAATATTTCGGGCAGTTGGTAAATACCTCCTTAACAGCATTCGTCCTTTCATTTAACTTTGTTGGCCTTCCAGAAGATTTCCCCTTCAGGACAGATCCTGTAGCCTCAAAATTATCCACCTATCTTCCTATGGAGTGTCTTTCAGGTGCTGGTTTGTGCATATCATGCTGAAAACACCTTTGTGCTAAAATGATTCAATCACATTCATGTACAAATGTCACAATTTTTGCTTTCTCTTTATGATTTGTCATTGTATCAGAAAACGGGGTCTTCCCCTGAAACAGAAAAAAAAACAAGTCGAGGTATGTTCAAAGTACACCGCTACATGCCAAATAAATAAATAACATAGCCCCCAGGGCACAACATTGCCAGGGCGCCTTATGTGCCCCGCAATGCCGCCATGTAGCACATGGAGATGGAATTGGAAGGGAGTGGTGTACAATAATCTTATATATTATTTCCGAGTTTGTGGTTTCGTGTCGCGCTATCTTCGACTTTGTTCTGCGCTCGAGTAACGTGATATTCGGCTTACATTATCTCAAAGACCATATGAGGTGCATGGTACAAAAAAAAGTAAATAAAATGGTTCTGAAACAGTGAAATCGTATTCCACTTACTGCATTAAAGTAAAATTACTACTGATACTCTGCATCAGTTCCTTTCTCAGACACCCACCCCAACATGTCGCGCAGAGCGCGGGTTATGCAAGGTGATCAATTAATTGCAAAATAAAAACAACGAAATTAAAAAAAATTGGAATTTGGCCACGGTGCTGGCAACAACTTGTCTAATCTTCACAAAGGATATTGTGGGATTTTTAACATCCACCTACTAATGGTGGCAGACGGTACACTCAGTAAAACGTTCATCCTAGGACCGGCAGACACATTGATGAATCACTTTGCCTGTGAAACAATGGGAGGAGAGTTTATAGCTCAAACAATATTCAAACCAAGGCGAGACAGCTTAGAGGTGAGTGTGCATTACTCTAGGCAATCCTGCCAGCCCAATTGCACGATACCACAGACTATTTGTACTATACTACCTGTCTGGTACCATGATGGCTGAGCTTGTTTTCATACGATCTAAACATATTCAAATTGATCAAATACACTCCCCCCCCCATCCCTTCTTTTCTTCTTTGAGGTTTGCTGTACTCTTCGGCTGAATGCACAAAACAGTTTCATGATTTGTACTATACCACCAGAGACTGCTTGGCTCCGATGTGTAAGTAGAACTAAACCACATCAAAACATGCTTGATGATAAAAAAAAAAATAATGCACATAGTCTGCATTTGTTCAGTAATCTCTGGAAAGGAAATATGTCCAAATTTTGGCAAATCCTTACCGAGATGCTAACCTTGATGGAAGTTACTGGAGCAGACATTTTTGAAACAAATTTTAAGGTTTTCTACATATAATGAGGTCATAAAAAACAAAACTTATTTTTCCTTAAAGAATGTTTAAAATATGTGATTGGTTTAAATTCCAGAAATGAAAAAAAATCAAAGAAATGCACCATGACATGTATGTATATATATATATATATATATATATATATATATATATATATATATATATATATATATATATATATATATATATATATATATATATATATATATATATATATGAAGTGTGTTCAAAAAGTATCCAACCTTAATTTTTCATGCATAAACAAATGAAGCTAGGGAGGCGTGGTTTGGTGCACGTATGTAGACAATCCTAATCCGTATGTGTGAATATTTTCCCACCTGCAGAAGCTGTCAGTCGCCGACAGACCACCGATGAGTGAGGAAGTGTAAGTGAGCGCCGTCGGATTTTCGTTTTTGACAAAATGACGGATCACTGTGGTTTCATCGCCAGTGATCACAGTGTTGAAGAAGTTGGGATCGCTGTTCACAGTCTCCAGCATGTCCTGTGCGATCTCCAAACGGAGTTGCTTCTGCTCGATCGTTAGCAGCTTTGCCACGAAATTCGCTGAGATTCTCCTTAAGCCCAAATCCTCAGTCACAATGGAATGAACGGACCGAATGCTGACGCCCGCCTCGTCTGCAAGTTCTGTGATCGTGATTCGACGATCCTGCATCAGCAGGGTCCTCATTTGGTCAATGACGATCTCATTTCGGGATATTGAGGGCCTACAAGAAAGTGCTTCACTTTCCTCTGATGTGCGACTATCTTTGAAGCGGTTGTACCACTCTTTTTATCTGTGTGGTGCCCATTGCTTCGTTCCCGAAGGCCCGTTGAATCTTGCGGATCATTTCCACTTGGGAATCGCCAAGCTTTACAAAATTTGATGCAGTAGGGTTGTTCAAGGTTTTCCATCATTTTGTCAAAAACTAAAATCTGACGGCGCTCACTTACACTTCCTCACTCATCGGTGGTCTGTCTGCGACTGATAGCTTCTGCAGGCGGGAAAATATTCATGCATACGGATTAGGATCGCCTACAAACATGCACCAAACCATGTCTCCCTAGCTTCATTTGTTTACGCACGAAAAATTAAGCTTGGATACTTTTTGAACACACCTCATATATACATACAGGGGGTCCCAAAAAAAATATACAACTTTTCACCTGCAAAGAGGATCGTCACAACATATATTTAAAAAAAAAGATATATGGCTGGATAGAAAGCTGAAAGGTTGAAGTTTATTGTACCAATGTCAAAATTGCCACCAAAATTTAAATTTTGGTATAGAATCGTCATTTTCTTTTAGACCACATGTTCGATGTCGGCTCCACGTTGTTGGATCACTGCCTGCAAACGCGTTGTCATGTTCTCCATCACTTTGGGAAACGTTTCCTGAGGAATGTTCTGGATTTCTCGGTGGATGTTTTCCTTCAGCAGATCGAGAGTCTGAGGCTTAGTGTTTCCATAGATCCTGTCCTTGAGATACCCCCACAAGAAGAAGTCTGGAGGAGTAAGGTCAGGGGAATACGGTGGCCACTCAACGTCTTCGTAGAGGGAGATAAAGCGGCCCTCAAAATGTTGGTTGAGAAAACGCCTTGTTTCCCTGGATGTATGGGGCGGTGCCCCATCCTGCTGGAACCACTGGGTTCTAATCTGGATCAGGTTGTTTCTCCTACGGGCCTGAGTACGTACCTCAGGCAGATAGAATTCCTGAATCATTTCACAATAGTTCCTCTTGTTTACGGTGCGAGTGTTTCCCTGGTCATCTTCAAATAAGTATGGACCAATTATCCCATACCAACCAACCGCCACCCACATGGTGACTTTGAGAACAGATCGAGGCACCAGTTCAGTTGATGCATTACCAGGATTTTCAGTTCCTCAGTACCGAAAGTTTTGCTTGTTTTCCTCCCCGGACAAGTGAGCATGGCATTCGTCCATCATGTGAAGTTTTTTGAGAAAGTCTGCATCTTCCTTCAACTTTCCTGAGAACCAATTTGCAAAGTCTCGTCGTTTGCGTTTCTTTTGATCAGTAAGCACCGTTTCCGTTTAAATTTTGTATGGAGAGGCATGAATGTCATGGCAAAGGATCCTCTGAACGGTGCTCTTATGAATGTTTGTCTCGGCAGAAAGTCGTCGAATCGATTTTTTTGGACTCTGAACGACCACCTGTCTCACCATTTCCACATTTTCTTCACTACGACCTGTCCTCTTCCGACCACTGTGCCCTTGTGAAGGTCACAGATGGTTCCCACATTGGTAAACTTTGTGATGGTGCACTTTATTGTCCGAAAATTTGGTGCATGGCGCAAGTGGATACCGAAATGTCTCGAGTAAAGACGTTGCACCTGTATGACACTTTTCGTCTGGTGCCAAAGTTCAACAATTTTCGTCCGTTGTTGTACGGTCAGTCTTGGCATTTTTCTGGCACTTGCTTGGTATCAAAATAAACTTCAGGGTCTCTGCAACAATGAATGAAGCATTAGTGACAAAATTACTGCTTTTTTAGGATCAAACGAAACATTTTAAAAGTTGTATATTTTTTTGGGACACCATATATATATATATATATATATATATATATATATATATATATATATATATATATATATATATATATATGTATGTATTTTTTTTTCGATGCTGAATCTGAAAACGTTGGAATTTTTTTTTTACCTCCGATGACTTTTGACCCCCGGAACTTTAATTTATTCAAAATGACGACCAAAAATGATATTTTAATCAATTTCTGACCAAATGAGAGAAAATAAGGTTTGTAATATATAAATTTATAGCTTTTTCTGATCAGGAAATAGGAAAATGACACTTATGCAACGATTTGATGATTTTTAAAACACAATTTTTGAAAACAGCACAATATTTTGCTAAAATTAAACTGTTTTTGTCATTATCAGATCAACATAAGACCGAGATCACACCAGTGCTGCCAACAAAAGTTCATTACTGTTATCCTGCATGGATTCATCGGGTTTGATAGCATTCTTTATAGAGTTGTGAAGCTCGGTCAAACTGAATTTTTGAGTGCGGAATTTCCCTGCTCCATCCTTCACACGTCTTTGTTGGCGTAAATATGTCACTCCCACTGGAAGTTCTTTCTCCGATAGTGTACTCGATAAATCTAGACTGTCTGGGGTCAAAGGTCCTTTGTGCTTTTTGCAAGTTTGTATAGTATTCAATAGCCTAGTATTTTTCTTTTTCTTCAAGTCTTCCTTTTTCCTTAGGACCAGTCCTTTTGATGCCCGCACAGTCAAAATTAAATCTTTCTCCAGCTTTCTAACAGCAAGAGTCTGTTCTGATTTACGTGCCCATTTAAATTGTTCCTTTGTCTCTTCGTGTGTCATCTCCATGAATGCTGAGTCGACCAAAAGCCTATTCGTGGCAATGATATTCTTCCTGAACATGGACATTACTGATTCCGGTCCTCCACTGACTTTTATTTGATTATCAAGACAGGCGAATTCTGATTCACAACCTCAGTTGGTGACGGGGGCTAGTTCCATTTTTGAGTAGTTAGGAGATGGCATATCCTCTGTTCCTTCTGCAATAGGTACCCCTGGTATTTCTGAGAAGAATTTCATTTCAGAGAGCAGCGGTCTCTGGCATTTCAGAGAGGTAAGGAATCGATGACTTTGTTGACCACAGCAGACAAAAGGCGTTCTTCCCCACTCCCATTCCTTGAATTGTCATGGATTTCAGCCAGTTCGGGTAGTTTCCTAGCAAAAAAGTCCTTCACTCCTCCCCAATTTCTCTGTCCTCGGTACAAGTATTTTTCATCCTTGTCATCAATGCCCAAAAGTTTCATCAATGGGAATATGATATTTCCCACTTGTTCATGCACCTCACAGCATAAAACGAACCAAGCACTTTGGACATACGTTGAGACACCAAGGACCAGCTTAGTCGATTGGGATATACATTCTTTGAAATCCAATCATCACACACTTCTTCTGCTACCACAATACTTGCATCAATCTTGCTAATTTGATTCTGTCCCTTTTCTTCAGTCCTGCATAAATGAATCGTTCGACCGAGCAAGTATATTCCATGGGGTAGTTTAGATTTTAGTTCATATTCAGGCACTTATTTCTACGCTTCACCAAACAGTTCTTTCTGAGCGCTGCTCCTCATTTTTGAAACACTGGATCTTGGTCCATCAGTCATGATTGATGATTCTGCAAGGATAAAAAAGTATACTTCATTTTTATTGTGTTTAGTAAACAGTTTAGTTAGCATCCGAATCTGGAAAGATAAAATGGATAATTAAAGTATTCATAATCAGGATAGTTTTTGTCAAAAATCATTTTGGATCACATTTTCGGCCCTAAATTGCTTGATTCTGGTCCTATGAAACATCCAATCAATTTGGAAATGTGAATAGCGTATTCTTTGACCTTTAAAACATAGGAAATGATATATTACAAGCATTATTAGTCACATTAGAGAAGGAAAACATGAAAAAGGTCAATTTTTGGCCACCATTTTGAATAAATTAAGGTTCCGGGGGTCAAAGCTCATCGGAGGTAAAAAAAAAATTCCAACGGATTCGGATTCAGCATGGAAAACGGCCGTAGAAAATGCTATGCACAAAATTTCAATCATATTTACCGAACTATATATATATATATATATATATATATATATATATATATATATATATATATATATATATATATATATATATATATATATATATATATATATATATATATATATATATATATATATATATATGAAGAAGACCACAAGGGGAAAACCAGAGATGTCAGGATAAGTCAATTTTGAAGAAACTGAAAAACAAAGTTTCAAGACTTTGGTGGACTGTTTAATAACTGTCATATAGATTTATTTTCCAGTAAAAGGAAGAGTGATCATTGGCCGATCAAATTAAGCATGTAGCATTTGCCAAGCTTCTGTGTTATTTAATTTAAGAGCAAAGAACGAATCAATGTTACAAACTGACATCACTGGTTATTCCCTTGTTTAATAATTGCCATGCAATTTTAACCCAGGATGTGTAGCAAATTCATGCTTGTTGGTTATTAGCATACATTACATGACTTTGGTGATCACAGATTATTTTTTTCAACATTAAACGGTCATTGTTTTTTTGTTTGATTGGTGTTCAATGTCATACACAAGAGTATTTCGCTTATATGACGACGGATTCTCCATTTCTTACTCCGTACTACTTAATATGATGGAAAACCGGGAGGAAACCAAGGATAAACCAACCCCGCGATAGCCGAAGTCACCTCATGTGACGCCCTCATATACCTAAGCAGGTTGATTGGGTGGTGGGCACATCGAATGAGGATGGGTACTCAGACGCGCTAACCATTAAGCCACGGCGTGGGTCCCATAAAAGTCACAATAAAGGTTTGACCAGGCTTGAACCACGATATGCACCAACTACGGAGCCCATGATATAACCAAATTGGCCATTGTAGTGCTCAGAGTTTATGCTGTGAAAGTTTTACAACCTTTCATTTTTTAGTTTCTCAATTCTGAATATTATGGTGGAACAGTTAACATGAATGAAAGGGAGATAAACCAGGAGTAAAGTACTGACAACTCTGGGTTTCTACTTGTTCAGCTTTGACAACACTTGTTTTTTCTTTGCATGGCTAAAGTTTATACCATATAAATTATGTGACACCCCTGGTTATTTGTTAAAGTAATATTGTGAGATGTTGCCAACCTTATGTTGCCAACTATAGGCGGGTGCAATAACCCTGAAATTTATAAAAAGTGACATCTCTGGTTTTCCCCTTGTGGTCTTCATATATACTAGTGCATGCCCGTCGATGCGTGGCCATACGTACAAACCCCCCCCCCCCCCCCGCAAAAAAACTCAAACCG
>NC_140961.1:107169478-107175520 GCF_056783735.1 Eptatretus burgeri | reverse complement strand
TACTTTTGGGTGAATCCCTTTCATGTTCATATAATTCATGTCGATTTTATTCTCCCTTTATCCTACAATTGTGACCATTAGCTTCAGCTGAAATGTGGAATGTAGCCTCATCCCTAAAAATGTTCGTCCGATTCTATCCTCACAATTAATTATTGACAAACATTTACTCTTGTTTCATAATCCTCTTCAAACGGTTTATGAACTGTTCGTATTTTGTCACATTTAAAACAATTCTTTTTGAAGGATATCATGAACAGAACTTTATGGAATGTTTAACTCAAATGATATTCTCCTAATTGAATATTTCGGGCAGTTGGTAAATACCTCCTTAACAGCATTCGTCCTTTCATTTAACTTTGTTGGCCTTCCAGAAGATTTCCCCTTCAGGACAGATCCTGTAGCCTCAAAATTATCCACCTATCTTCCTATGGAGTGTCTTTCAGGTGCTGGTTTGTGCATATCATGCTGAAAACACCTTTGTGCTAAAATGATTCAATCACATTCATGTACAAATGTCACAATTTTTGCTTTCTCTTTATGATTTGTCATTGTATCAGAAAACGGGGTCTTCCCCTGAAACAGAAAAAAAACAAGTCGAGGTATGTTCAAAGTACACCGCTACATGCCAAATAAATAAATAACATAGCCCCCAGGGCACAACATTGCCAGGGCGCCTTATGTGCCCTCGCAATGCCGCCATGTAGCACATGGAGATGGAATTGGAAGGGAGTGGTGTACAATAATCTTATATATTATTTCCGAGTTTGTGGTTTCGTGTCGCGCTATCTTCGACTTTGTTCTGCGCTCGAGTAACGTGATATTCGGCTTACATTATCTCAAAGACCATATGAGGTGCATGGTACAAAAAAAAGTAAATAAAATGGTTCTGAAACAGTGAAATCGTATTCCACTTACTGCATTAAAGTAAAATTACTACTGATACTCTGCATCAGTTCCTTTCTCAGACACCCACCCCAACATGTCGCGCAGAGCGCGGGTTATGCAAGGTGATCAATTAATTGCAAAATAAAAACAACGAAATTAAAAAAAATTGGAATTTGGCCACGGTGCTGGCAACAACTTGTCTAATCTTCACAAAGGATATTGTGGGATTTTTAACATCCACCTACTAATGGTGGCAGACGGTACGCTCAGTAAAACGTTCATCCTAGGACCGGCAGACACATTGATGAATCACTTTGCCTGTGAAACAATGGGAGGAGAGTTTATAGCTCAAACAATATTCAAACCAAGGCGAGACAGCTTAGAGGTGAGTGTGCATTACTCTAGGCAATCCTGCCAGCCCAATTGCACGATTCCACAGACTATTTGTACTATACTACCTGTCTGGTACCATGATGGCTGAGCTTGTTTTCATACGATCTAAACATATTCAAATTGATCAAATACACTCCCCCCCCCATCCCTTCTTTTCTTCTTTGAGGTTTGCTGTACTCTTCGGCTGAATGCACAAAACAGTTTCATGATTTGTACTATACCACCAGAGACTGCTTGGCTCCGATGTGTAAGTAGAACTAAACCACATCAAAACATGCTTGATGATAAAAAAAAATAATGCACATAGTCTGCATTTATGTTCAGTAATCTCTGGAAAGGAAATATGTCCAAATTTTGGCAAATCCTTACCGAGATGCTAACCTTGATGGAAGTTACTGGAGCAGACATTTTTGAAACAAATTTTAAGGTTTTCTACATATAATGAGGTCATAAAAAACAAAACTTATTTTTCCTTAAAGAATGTTTAAAATATGTGATTGGTTTAAATTCCAGAAATGAAAAAAAAATCAAAGAAATGCACCATGACATGTATGTATATATATATATATATATATATATATATATATATATATATATATATATATATATATATATATATATATATATATATATATATATATATATATATATATATATATATATGAAGTGTGTTCAAAAAGTATCCAACCTTAATTTTTCATGCATAAACAAATGAAGCTAGGGAGGCGTGGTTTGGTGCACGTATGTAGACAATCCTAATCCGTATGTGTGAATATTTTCCCACCTGCAGAAGCTGTCAGTCGCCGACAGACCACCGATGAGTGAGGAAGTGTAAGTGAGCGCTGCCGGATTTTCGTTTTTGACAAAATGACGGATCACTGTGGTTTCATCGCCAGTGATCACAGTGTTGAAGAAGTTGGGACTCGCTGTTCACAGTCTCCAGCATGTCCTGTGCGATCTCCAAACGGAGTTGCTTCTGCTCGATCGTTAGCAGCTTTGCCACGAAATTCGCTGAGATTCTCCTTAAGCCCAAATCCTCAGTCACAATGGAATGAACGGACCGAATGCTGACGCCCGCCTCGTCTGCAAGTTCTGTGATCGTGATTCGACGATCCTGCATCAGCAGGGTCCTCATTTGGTCAATGACGATCTCATTTCGGGATATTGAGGGCCTACAAGAAAGTGCTTCACTTTCCTCTGATGTGCGACTATCTTTGAAGCGGTTGTACCACTCTTTTTATCTGTGTGGTGCCCATTGCTTCGTTCCCGAAGGCCCGTTGAATCTTGCGGATCATTTCCACTTGGGAATCGCCAAGCTTTACAAAATTTGATGCAGTAGGGTTGTTCAAGGTTTTCCATCATTTTGTCAAAAACTAAAATCTGACGGCGCTCACTTACACTTCCTCACTCATCGGTGGTCTGTCTGCGACTGATAGCTTCTGCAGGCGGGAAAATATTCATGCATACGGATTAGGATCGCCTACAAACATGCACCAAACCATGTCTCCCTAGCTTCATTTGTTTACGCACGAAAAATTAAGCTTGGATACTTTTGAACACACCTCATATATACATACAGGGGGTCCCAAAAAAAATATACAACTTTTCACCTGCAAAGAGGATCGTCACAACATATATTTAAAAAAAAAGATATATGGCTGGATAGAAAGCTGAAAGGTTGAAGTTTATTGTACCAATGTCAAAATTGCCACCAAAATTTAAATTTTGGTATAGAATCGTCATTTTCTTTTAGACCACATGTTCGATGTCGGCTCCACGTTGTTGGATCACTGCCTGCAAACGCGTTGTCATGTTCTCCATCACTTTGGGAAACGTTTCCTGAGGAATGTTCTGGATTTCTCGGTGGATGTTTTCCTTCAGCAGATCGAGAGTCTGAGGCTTAGTGTTTCCATAGATCCTGTCCTTGAGATACCCCCACAAGAAGAAGTCTGGAGGAGTAAGGTCAGGGGAATACGGTGGCCACTCAACGTCTTCGTAGAGGGAGATAAAGCGGCCCTCAAAATGTTGGTTGAGAAAACGCCTTGTTTCCCTGGATGTATGGGGCGGTGCCCCATCCTGCTGGAACCACTGGGTTCTAATCTGGATCAGGTTGTTTCTCCTACGGGCCTGAGTACGTACCTCAGGCAGATAGAATTCCTGAATCATTTCACAATAGTTCCTCTTGTTTACGGTGCGAGTGTTTCCCTGGTCATCTTCAAATAAGTATGGACCAATTATCCCATACCAACCAACCGCCACCCACATGGTGACTTTGAGAACAGATCGAGGCACCAGTTCAGTTGATGCATTACCAGGATTTTCAGTTCCTCAGTACCGAAAGTTTTGCTTGTTTTCCTCCCCGGACAAGTGAGCATGGCATTCGTCCATCATGTGAAGTTTTTTGAGAAAGTCTGCATCTTCCTTCAACTTTCCTGAGAACCAATTTGCAAAGTCTCGTCGTTTGCGTTTCTTTTGATCAGTAAGCACCGTTTCCGTTTAAATTTTGTATGGAGAGGCATGAATGTCATGGCAAAGGATCCTCTGAACGGTGCTCTTATGAATGTTTGTCTCGGCAGAAAGTCGTCGAATCGATTTTTTTGGACTCTGAACGACCACCTGTCTCACCATTTCCACATTTTCTTCACTACGACCTGTCCTCTTCCGACCACTGTGCCCTTGTGAAGGTCACAGATGGTTCCCACATTGGTAAACTTTGTGATGGTGCACTTTATTGTCCGAAAGTTTGGTGCATGGCGCAAGTGGATACCGAAATGTCTCGAGTAAAGACGTTGCACCTGTATGACACTTTTCGTCTGGTGCCAAAGTTCAACAATTTTCGTCCGTTGTTGTACGGTCAGTCTTGGCATTTTTCTGGCACTTGCTTGGGATCAAAATAAACTTCAGGGTCTCTGCAACAATGAATGAAGCATTAGTGACAAAATTACTGCTTTTTTAGGATCAAACGAAACATTTTAAAAGTTGTATATTTTTTTGGGACACCATATATATATATATATATATATATATATATATATATATAAATATATATATATATATATATATATATATATATGTATGTATTTTTTTTTCGATGCTGAATCTGAAAACGTTGGAATTTTTTTTTTACCTCCGATGACTTTTGACCCCCGGAACTTTAATTTATTCAAAATGACGACCAAAAATGATATTTTAATCAATTTCTGACCAAATGAGAGAAAATAAGGTTTGTAATATATAAATTTATAGCTTTTTCTGATCAGGAAATAGGAAAATGACACTTATGCAACGATTTGATGATTTTTAAAACACAATTTTTGAAAACAGCACAATATTTTGCTAAAATTAAACTGTTTTTGTCATTATCAGATCAACATAAGACCGAGATCACACCAGTGCTGCCAACAAAAGTTCATTACTGTTATCCTGCATGGATTCATCGGGTTTGATAGCATTCTTTATAGAGTTGTGAAGCTCGGTCAAACTGAATTTTTGAGTGCGGAATTTCCCTGCTCCATCCTTCACACGTCTTTGTTGGCGTAAATATGTCACTCCCACTGGAAGTTCTTTCTCCGATAGTGTACTCGGTAAATCTAGACTGTCTGGGGTCAAAGGTCCTTTGTGCTTTTTGCAAGTTTGTATAGTATTCAATAGCCTAGTATTTTTCTTTTTCTTCAAGTCTTCCTTTTTCCTTAGGACCAGTCCTTTTGATGCCCGCACAGTCAAAATTAAATCTTTCTCCAGCTTTCTAACAGCAAGAGTCTGTTCTGATTTACGTGCCCATTTAAATTGTTCCTTTGTCTCTTCGTGTGTCATCTCCATGAATGCTGAGTCGACCAAAAGCCTATTCGTGGCAATGATATTCTTCCTGAACATGGACATTACTGATTCCGGTCCTCCACTGACTTTTATTTGATTATCAAGACAGGCGAATTCTGATTCACAACCTCAGTTGGTGACGGGGGCTAGTTCCATTTTTGAGTAGTTAGGAGATGGCATATCCTCTGTTCCTTCTGCAATAGGTACCCCTGGTATTTCTGAGAAGAATTTCATTTCAGAGAGCAGCGGTCTCTGGCATTTCAGAGAGGTAAGGAATCGATGACTTTGTTGACCACAGCAGACAAAAGGCGTTCTTCCCCACTCCCATTCCTTGAATTGTCATGGATTTCAGCCAGTTCGGGTAGTTTCCTAGCAAAAAAGTCCTTCACTCCTCCCCAATTTCTCTGTCCTCGGTACAAGTATTTTTCATCCTTGTCATCAATGCCCAAAAGTTTCATCAATGGGAATATGATATTTCCCACTTGTTCATGCACCTCACAGCATAAAACGAACCAAGCACTTTGGACATACGTTGAGACACCAAGGACCAGCTTAGTCGATTGGGATATACATTCTTTGAAATCCAATCATCACACACTTCTTCTGCTACCACAATACTTGCATCAATCTTGCTAATTTGATTCTGTCCCTTTTCTTCAGTCCTGCATAAATGAATCGTTCGACCGAGCAAGTATATTCCAGGGGGTAGTTTAGATTTTAGTTCATATTCAGGCACTTATTTCTACGTTTCACCAAACAGTTCTTTCTGAGCGCTGCTCCTCATTTTTGAAACACTGGATCTTGGTCCATCAGTCATGATTGATGATTCTGCAAGGATAAAAAAGTATACTTCATTTTTATTGTGTTTAGTAAACAGTTTAGTTAGCATCCGAATCTGGAAAGATAAAATGGATAATTAAAGTATTCATAATCAGGATAGTTTTTGTC